>NW_009925271.1:0-7526 GCF_000696875.1 Nestor notabilis | reverse complement strand
AGAGCGGACGCTACTTTTGCACATTTTTTTTTACACCTCACAAATTTATCAGATGTTTTGTAAGGTGCTCAAGAGCAGCCAGATGTGGGAAATCCAGGTTATCTAGGGAGAGTAGATTTTCAAACTATTTTACAGCATTTGCCTCCAAGAACTATGTTGGCATCATAGCATGCAAGATCCCCTCAAAACTTCAGACCTCATCATAGATAGAAACAAAGAGTAGAAATAACCAGCTGATTTTACAGGAAAAGCAGATCACCAGGATCTGTGCTGAGGCTTGTGTTGTTCAATATAATAATAATTGATCTAGAAAAGGGAGAGGACTGTAAGACAATGACATTTGTTAGCAATTCAAGGTTTTAAAAATGAATATACATGTTACTAGGTGGGTAATGAACTGTCAGGCGAAATGTAATGTAAATAAATGCAGGATCAAAACCGAAACTATTCTTAACTGACTAGTTCTAATTAATCTATACAGCAGCGGGCTGTAAACTAAGTATTACAACTATAGAAAGAGATCTTGGAGTTAGTGAATAAGTCTGTAAAAATCATCTCAATGTTCAGTACTGGTTACAAAGGTAAATATAGAATGTCTTAGAACACAGAACAAAAGTGAAATCATCATTACTCTATTATTCTAAATGTGTGATAGGTCATAAATTTGATTATGATTTGCTGTTCTGATGACAAAAGAATACAGTGGTATAGGAACAGGCACAGAGGCAACAATTCTAATCAGAAGTGAAAATTTCCTTCCATATCAGCAGAGGTTAAGCAGACTAGAACTTTGGAAGAGTTTGGAAGAGAGAAAACTCAAAGGTTTATACTAGAAATCACTGGTGATAATCATAAATGGGAGAAGATGAACAGCATGTAATTATTCAGAATTTTAGAGACAAGACTAAAGGGCAACAAATGAAGTTATCAGACACTAGTCTGGAAGCAAAAAGAAAGAGGTGTGCATTCCCTCTGTGTAACTATTCAAGTCATAGAATCCACTATGAAGACTGGTATAGAAGCCAAAATCTGAAATGGTAAAAAGCAATAGGAAAAAAAATAGGAAAACAATCCATGGTCTTAAATTACAAAGATACAACTGGTAGTTCAGGAAATCTGTGGACTGCAGAAGGCTGGAAGAAAAGTCAGAAAGTATCACAGCATGATGCCTTTTCCTAAGGCATCCACTGCTCTCCCTGAGGAGAGACAAGGTGCTTCACTTTGACCTGCTACTGGTTGTTCTAACATTATGCGCTTAATTGTATCATGCCAAATATCTGAGCTTCTGTTGGAGTCCCATAAATAATTATTTCTACCTGTCAATAAAACCAAAATTTGAAATCAGAAGAAATGCCTCAAGTTGAACATTTTTTCTTTAATTTCTAACTCAGGCCACATTCAGACAAATTTATTTCCACTGAAGGCAGCTGGAATACTTCTAGTGTTTCCAATGCAAATGTAATTCTCCTTCTAGTATTTCTATCTCACATATGTCCACAATGCTTTAAATCATACTGAACATTTTGAAGATGTGAAGCATCATATAACTGTCTGCAGATAGCATGACAGTAATGAAAATTGTAGCTATGTCACACCAAAAAGAAAGTGGGAATTGCTTTTAATTACATACAAATGCTGAAATAGTTTTTTACAAGAGACTGAGCTTTGAATTGGGTGGTCCAATATGCATGGTCATCAATAACACTGTAAGAAGAAAAGGCAAACTGAGCTATAGGAAATACTAGGTGTAATAAGGTCTCTTAAACCTTTTAAACACTCTCAGAATCTTTCGATATTCATCAGATTTCTTGGGATGGAGAAGCAGCATGGTACTGCTGAAAGGCCAGACGTGCCTGGGAAGGCTCTCTGGAGCCCTTTACAAGTCAGAGATAAAATTCTCATTGATTGCTTGGGATCAAATATTGTTAATGCATTAGGAAGGGATGGGCTTTTTGTCCATTCATTTATAGACAGGGAAATAAGGTGTTTACACCTCATTTCTAGTTCTGAACAACTATTACCATAACATTTTACTATATTGCTTTTTTATTACTAAGTGTGGGCAGAACTACAGTGTGCCTCAAACAGTACAACATCTTCCCACAAAAAATTAGCATCACTCTTTTTCCTTATCTGTGAGCTTTGCCACTGGTTACTGAGCTGATGATTCCAGTGAGCACATTCTGTACGCTGGTCTTATTAACCAGAGAGTAACATTTAAGCTAGGTGGTTTACTAGAACTATTGCTTCAGCCATACCACCAGATTTATCAGATCTGTGAAGAAACCACCCCATATGGACGCATTCTCACCAAGTCTGTATAGGTGAGAAGACTACAGTATTTCAATTTATACTAAATAACCTCTATTCTACTGCCTACCTAACCAAGACTTAATAGCAAAGAATAATCACGCTAAAGGAAACCTCCTTTCCTATCATTTGAATGTCAACTAATTTCCTGGGGTGGGATAATACCTTTATTGCTGACAGATGTAGAGAGAAACCTCAACCCGGTCTTGTATCCAAGTCCTAAGACTTTCTGCCCATTTTGGGCTGAACACTTCCTAACACCCCACAAGCCCATCACCACAACACAAGACTTCTTCATGAACAATGGCATCACATGCCCCAACTGGTGAATCCCTGCACACAGCAACATCTGAATACGCTGAAATCAGTTAAGGGTAGTTGGTGTCTGTTCACCAAGGTATTGCTGTAAGGAGTTGATGGGTGGTGTTGAAGGAGATGATCCTTTGAGTTCGCAGAAAAACCTTTGCAAGGATTTTGGAAAAGATTTGTTGTCTTGTAAAGGCATCTATGTCCCATTAAAAAAAGATGACTGGCTGGAAATAACACTCCCTGTGACTTCATTTATATTCTCATGATAAAGAAGATTTAGTAACAGTACTAAACTGATCAGTGGTTTTAGATTCAATAGACTTTACACAGGTTTTTCACATAAGAGAGAGAATTATCCTATGCAAAATTGTAAAGGACACGTAAATTGGATGTAAACTGCTAATATTACTGTATAGTGAATGTAGCCACTACTGTATATAACCTCACAATATTTCTTTAGAGAGATACCAATGCTTCAACTGAATGCATCATAAGGAACAAAATACATTCCAAACTAGGTAGAAAAATACTTTATGACCCCAGGAAAGACATCTAATTCATCAGAAGTCCTTCTTTGTAGAATCTTATTAAACATAAAACTATTTACAAAGTACTCAATCGTATATATTAGACAAAGTCATGGTGATTTAGAAGACATTGAGGAATGCTCAGCTAAGACAATTCTCATTTGGGAAAAGTAATGGGGAATTCATATTAGGATTTATCAGATATTGTTCCTGCAGACAGGCCAGACTGTCAATACTGTTTATAAGCTAGAGGATATCCAAAAGCCATATGAATTACAGAAGGGCAAAGAGAGAGAGGGTGTGCTTGTATTAGGGCGCTGATCAGCAGCTTCTAGTAGTTCTTACTGCAACTGGTTAAATCATGGTTGCCAGCAGTCTTTTCCGCTCCTCTGCTGCACGTTAAAATGGCTGTTTCTGTTCAGGTCAGGTTCTGACTCTTTGTGTTCATCACCTAGTAGGTCTGACCAAATTGAGCAGAATTACTCCTGCTCTTTCCTGTGGATTTTGACATAGTGTATTGGCCACCATGCAGCCTTCATGCTGGAGAGTATCTTATTTTAGGATAAAGAGATACAAAGGAAAAAAGCCATAAGACAGCCTTCAGTTTGCACACATCTTCAGCTTAGTGTTACGTGTCTCAGTAGCTATAAACACAAATTCATTAAACTGTTCTAGTCTGTCTCTCTGCATATCCTCTCCATTCCTCTCGAGGCTGGGGCCCTGTCTCCAGCCTCTTTAAAAAAAAATCTGTATTTATCTGGCTTTGTGAACTAGGGCAACTTTCCCAGAGGGTGGTGCTTTCCCAGACTTGTTTACCTGTCTGGGGAATTTGCATTAAACTTTCTTTCCAATGAACTGGGAATATAATGCATAGTACAGCTTTGGAAAGATAATTTACCCCTCCACCCCTCCCCCTCCTTTTTTTTGTTTTTAGCATTTGCTGTTGTTGTCATATCTAAGACATCTCAGTACAATTGTTTTTGAAGTTTTCAGGCTTCCAAGGCTTCCCATCTGGTGTAAGTTATATTACCATTTAATATAGATAGTATAGAAACTCTTAAAGGCTCAGGAGAATTGGTTGAGAGTTCCTGTCTCACTACTTACTAGTATCTACTCTTTGGTGAGGAAACAAGTGATGCAGCTAGTGGACTAAAGCCATACACATATGAAGACCTAAAGCATAGCAGAAATCTGAAGAAGAAACAATACTAAAAGAGATCATATTACTACAGCTAGTATACATTCGTAAATCTTGCGGGGGGGTGGGGGTGGGGGAATACAATATTGTTAATTTTCCCACTGATTCTTTTAGTCAGAACCAAGCTGAACAAGTTCTGTCTAAAATGTGAAATGGTTGTCCGAACTTTGTCACAGTCTTAGACAGAAATACAGTCTGTACTAGTTTCCACAATGGTCTCATGTATAGCTACATAAATTCATTAGGTGCCTCCCTTCTTAGCTTGAAAAATTCCAAGGTATTTGCCTTTAGTCTCCCACATATACTCAGAAGTGGAAAAACGGATGCTTATCTCCTACCTACACCTCTCATTTAATGGGTTAGTTGGATTGGTACTTGAACTCAGTTAAAAGTCTCTGGAGAAGACTGAAATGTTAATTGTGGCCAGGACTACAGCAAACCACATCTGATGTTATGGTAGCTCTGGGTGCATAATTGTTCAACTGCTAGAATATTAACCCAGGTAGAGAAATGTAGTTCTTAATCAGCCCAAGGGAGTAAACATGCACCTCCAGCACACCAGTGGCTAGGTACCTAGCAAAGGGTATCTTGGAGAAAATTCATCCCCTGGGGAAGTTAAGACATTGGACTAGAATAAGAGTAGATCGGATGTGTTCCTGCTGGAGCCCGTGTTCACACCCTGAGTTTGGAGCGGCTGGGATGGCCTTCTAGCCCCAACTTCCAGCACTGTTTCTGTTCTCTAGGCAGTGACAGTTTAACATAAAACACCTACACATTTCAAGATACAGCTGCATAATACCAGTTCTGCCCTGACCACTGTTTTAGCATCCAGCACAGTATTTTTTCATTTGTTCCTGTAATATGGAAGCAAGGAGACAAATGTTATCTCCATTGAATTTAGTGGAAGAGGTGAACTCAGACCCACAACATAAGTTCATGGCAAAAGTGAGATTAGAACAGAGGAATTGGTGGCAGGATTTACACACAGACAAACCAGTCATGCTTGTGAGACATAACTCTGCTTATGTAAAACTTTGATCAATTAAAATGACACAGAACAACTGGGACCATTACAGACATATTTCTAAAGTTTCTAATAGAAATACTTCCTGAATTTCGTAGGGGCCACAGCTTGAACCATGGGCAGGATGTTTTGGAAAGTGCCAAAGGTTCAGTTACTCCTGAAACACTGAAGGCATCAGAATCCCATTACTATTTGTTTTGCCTATCATGTCTGACTGCAGCCATGTCCTCCCATTAATGTAAAGGCTGTATTACACTGACCACTTCAGATTTCTCCTCAGACAAAGAGCATCATAACCTTGATTTTTTTTAAACTGTGTAAATGACAAAAAAAAGAAAAAAAAAGATGGAACCTTCATAACTGTTTTTATATTTAAATTTTATGTTTAATATAAATATGTACAATCCGATACTCATTATTACCACTGCATTCCACAGAGGGTGTTTTTCAGGCCTGGATCTAAGCACATGAAGAAGATCCAAAGCTCTGGATCACAGAATCTGCTGCAGCAGCATCCTCTACAGAAGTCAGGCAACTGATGTACTTGAGGGAGGAACACTCACAAGGTCCTTGATCACAGGACAGGGGAAAGTAGGACTATGCTACTCTAGATGAAACGGTTTGCAGCCGAGTACCGTTGAGGGTCCTTGAAGGTCCAGGGAAGCACAAGTTTAGCTTCATAGTCATGGCTCCTGTATGGATGCAGGGGTCCATGCAGCAAGCACATGCCTGCAGTGGAAATGAAGCTTCAGCATTGGTCCTGGCACTGCTCTGTGAACATGTCAGCCACCAGCACTGTGGCAGGCAAGTGGAGAGGCAGGGGTGGATGCACAAATCCTCATACAGACAGTCTAAATCTTGTTATTTAGTATAAAATAGAGGAGTCAGAACCCAGGATGCCTCTTTCCCGTATGAGTGACTAACCACTGCACTCTAAAGCCAGGTTTGCATGGCTCACTGATTTGTGAAATTGCATGGTCCAGCTCCAACAGAAGGGTTGGTGAATACTTTGTGTGCCTACTCACTGCTGCCCATCATCCTTTGACAGTGTGTGGCTTGGGGGTGTGTTGTGATTTAATTGCAGCCAGCAATCACACATCCACTCACTCACTCTCCCCCAGTGGGATGGGGGACAGAGTTGTCTTAACTCGTGGGTTGAGATAATGACAATTTAATAGGAAAGCAAAATTCATGCACACAAGAAGAGCAAAACAAGGAATTCATTCACTGCTTCCCACCAGCAGGCAGGTGGTCAGCCACCTCCAGGGCAAGAGGCCTCCATCACATGTAGAGGTTACTTGGAAGACAAACACCATCACTCCAAATATCCCCCCCCTTTCTTCTTCTTCCAGTTTTATATGCTCACTGTGACACCATATGGTATGGAATATCCCTTGCATCAGTTGGGATCAGCTGTCCTGACTGTGTCCCCTCCCAACTTCTTGTGCACCCCCAGCCTGCTCACTGGTGGGGTGGAGTGAGAGGCAGAAAAGGCCTTGACTCTGCGTGAGCACTGCTCAGCAGTAATGAAAACACCTCTGTGTTTTCAGCACAAATCCAAAATATAGCCCCATACTAGCTCCTGTGAAGAAAATTAACTATCCCAGTCAAAACCAGCACAGGGGGGCTCACATTTCCCTGGGAGGTAGCAGATATGCATGTAAACTCTTTCAGGCTGAGAAGAAAATTAATTGAGTGCTTCCTTTGCAATTGCTATAATCCGCAGGCTGTTATGTAAAAAGGACCTTGCCCTGGCAACAAATTTGAGAAGGGGAACCTGCACCATTACTTAAGGGTTTCAATTTTCCACTGCAGGGGGAGGGGGAGCAAGCAGTGGATCTCAAGTAGACAGCAGCACATTTTGACAGAAATGAACTGAGCACCTCAGAGTAAGTTAGCTTAATATATATCCGCCCGACTTCTCTAATGACACTGAGCAGGTCTCTGTACAACCTGCAGTATTTGGGGTTCTATGTGAATTACCTGCTTCCCCAGGACTGTACAGGAGGAATATGAAGTGAGCTGAGACACTTGGATTTCACGCTAAACTTTGGACTCAGAACAGTTAAGTGTTGTGGCGCCTCATTTATAAATAACTACACACTTTCTTTAACTGTCCTCTTCTAGTGGATATCTGTCGTGGTTCAAGCCCAGCCGG
>NW_009925270.1:0-1147 GCF_000696875.1 Nestor notabilis | reverse complement strand
CATTGTAGTTATTGGAGCTAAAAGGTGGATGCCCTGCTACTCTGGCCTAGTGCATGGGATCCTGACCGCTGGTGTCGGTCGCCTCAGTGCCGGTAGGGCGTTTTGTTTTTTGCCGCTTTATGAGTGTAGAGGTGGATTGGTCTGATGAGTCAGGGTCATGTGGTCTGTAGTCATTTGGGCTTTGCTCCAGGTTGCCTCTGCAGCTCAGTTCTCTTGGCATTCCTATTGTTTGGATGGTACTCTGTGGCTGTGTAGTCAACAGTGCAGGTCTTCGAGTTGGGCTTGTTGTGAGTCTGTTGTCTCGGGTATCGGTGGTCGCTTCAGGAATGTAGTTGTGTAGGCCTTTGTTCGGGGGCTCCTGCGGAGACCTGTCGCGTTACACTTCCGGACCCCTCGGTTACCCGGGTACGTGGCGTGTTGTGTTTGTGAGGAGGTATCGCAGTGGAGAATGTTCTAATGGTTTTGGTGTAATGGAGCGTGTAGAGTCCTCTGTGTGTGTTTGCCTCGGAGATGCTCTGCTCATGGTTTGTAGGTAGGTACAGGTTGAATCTACATAGTGGGAGTTTATATTTGATGTTTTGAAATATCATCTTGTGTAGAAAATATTAAATGATTCTTTGCAATGAAGAGTAAAACTTTGTTTAATAGTTAATAGTTTGTTTTATGGGTACTAATTTGGTTGAGTGTTAAATTTTTGATGGTAAGAAAACAAAGTTAATAGAGATAATTTATTTTATGGGTACTAATTTGGTTGGGTGTTAAAGTTTTGATGGTAAGAAAACAAAGCGTAATACTAAGTTTTGTGAAGTTGTTCTAAATGTAACTAATATAGAAATTAATAATACATCTGTTATGTTTGTAGAGATGTGTTTAGGTGTAGGGTACAAGGCTGTAGTTACTGTCCAGATTAAAAATGTAAAACTGTCGTGTTAGAGATGGATGGGTATAGATGGTGTGCTATCATAATGGAAATTTGTGCTCAGTGTGTCAGGTGTAGGTAGAAGGTGGGGTTTTCTTGATCACGTAGGGTTTGGATGGCTTGGTGTTATATTGTGTTACTGTATATAGCTGTAGATTTGGGGTGATGTTTCTTTGCAAGCAGTGAGGTCAGGGTACGATGTGATGAGATAGAATCAAGGACTGCATA
>NW_009925269.1:77597-81232 GCF_000696875.1 Nestor notabilis | reverse complement strand
TGATGTCTCTCCAATTTAGAGACAAGGACATGCTGCTGGCAATCTAATGAATTGCCATGAAGATGGTTAAAGAATGGGAGCATCTCTCCTATGAGGAAAGGCCAAGAGAACTGGGACTTTTCAGCTTAAAGAAAAGTCTCAGGGGGGAACTCATCAATGTATATAAATACCTGAAGGAAGGGTGCAGAGGACAGAGACAGCCTCTTTCCAGTGGTGCCCAGTGACAGGACCAGGAGCAACAGGGACAAACTGAAACACAAGGAGGCTCCATTGGGACATATGGAAACTTTTTTTCACTGTGAGGGAGACCGAGCACTGGCACAGGTTGCCCAGCTGTGGAATCTCCCTTCTTGGAGATATTTAAAAGCTGTCTGGACATGGTCCTGGGCAAGTGGCTCTAGGTGGAGCTGCTTGATCAGGGGGTTGAACCATATGATCTCCAGAGCTCCTTCCCAGCCTGAACCATTCTGTGATTCTAACTATGATTCCTTACTTAATCTTTCAATTTAGAATGTCATATACTTTATAAGATCCATATGAACCTAGATATATTTTGTGCTGTGTTTCCTTGTTTCTTACTGTTTTCATGTTCTGAATAAGTTATTTATTTTTTTTCCATCTCAATGTTATACTGTTTCTTTTTTGTACTTTCTGCTTCTGCATTAGTTTTCCTATTTCCCTCCCTTCTTCCTTCATTTGGATGGAAACAATTTCCCCACCTTGATATTTTCAGGCTGTTGAAAGTTCCCACCCCACCTTCCTTTTTCACTCCTCTCCTGCATTTAAGTCCAAATCTCACATCTACCATCACAACTGTGTTCTTTTCTTCCTTCAGCAGCAGAGATCACACCTCCAACCTGTCCCTCTCTCTATCCCATTCCACTTTCTTCGTCCCTGCTATTAAGTCTTCTTGATGCTTTTCCTAATCTTTCACTCATCTCGCCTCCTGCCCCTCATGTGTAATGGTGGAGTATTATCTTCTAAGCAAAATCACTCATCCCTGTCAGAATAAATAATTTAAAAAATAATTAAAGGGATATATTCCCATGGTAGCATAGGCATAGAGTGTAGGAAAGGTTGTGCTATTATGATGACACTAAAAAATAAACCTTCTCCCCAGCAATTAGCATGTTTGGTAGCTTCAATCTCTCTCATACCATGCTGTCAGCTTCCTCTCTTTTTTGTGCTATGGAGTGCCTCCGGCTTCTACTGTCAGCCTGAGAAAAGGAGTAGAGTTTAACATGAGCTGTATGACTTTACCAGCTGAAGTTTAAATGACCCTTTCACTCATCCCTTAGGACATCTGCTGACACAGTGCTGTGCAAATTAATCTATTTTATCACATCTTTGATACTTGGAGCCCCTTCCCATCTACAGGTTACTTTTCCGTGTTTGCCATTTCTGAAGACACATTGCTAAAGTCTCAGAGAGGGGTGTAGACTGAGGCATTCTCCACTCCCATGCATGATAGTTCTAAGAAAATTCCTTTGGGGGATTCTGCCATGTGTGGGTTTGGGCTTTTTGTTATCATTCTTTCTCATTCTCTCCCACCCCTCCTTCTGATCCCTCCTTCTCCTCTCTGGGACAGCACTGCCCCAGCCCATCTCTTTTCCCCTCAGCAGTGCAGTCTGCTACTCCTTACTCAAGTCCTTGCCCTCAGCCTTTCCCTCTGCTTGCTGCTTCTGAGTCTCCAGCTGCCTCTTCTTGCCATCTTCCCATATTCTGGGAACCCTCTCTCTAACCACCACCTTCTCACTTTTCAGTCTTGCCAATCAGAGTGACCTTTGGCATTTTCAAGATCTTCTGGATACCCGTGCCAAAGTCATTTATCTGCTTTCTGCCTTTTCTTCCAGTGACTGGTTACTGATGACTTGGCTGCTGCACCATAGAGTCTTCTTAGAGGTTTTGTCCCTCTTTTTCTGGACGAATTTACTTCACCAGTTTCTGCTCTTAACCTCACAGTTTCTTCTGATAATCATGAAATTGTATGTGACAACATACAAATTGTTTGTATATTACAACAACTTCTAGACTAATAGTTTTGTGGTTGAGTCAATGCTTAATCAAGCACGAGTTCTGTGAAAACTTACAGGCATGAAGCACGTGCATTGGCTTATAGTGTACACAGGTAAGGATGCCCTAGAATTTTGGTAGGGTCGGAGCCAAATTTAAGAGTAATCTTACTGACCACTGGATGTCACTGCGACACTGCAGGAATGAAAATTAAGGCGAGGATTTTCAAAAGCATCCAAAGGATTTAAGAGCATGAGTTCTTATGACTATCATTTCAACTTAAAGCCATCCTGTTATGGCTTTTGGGAATTTCCCTGAAATGATTTGGGAGCCTACATCCCACTGGTGTACAGTGAGCTTTAATTTTGAGAGTTAGGCATTCCAGTCTATCAAAAAAGTGTGTCAATTAGTATCATGCTAAAAAGTCACGTGTGTCTCTCAGAAAGGGGATTCCCAAAAGGGGTTGTGGTTGCACTGTTTTCTGTCATTGCTACAGTGAAGATTTTGATGACAAATCAAATTAAATAAGATTTTTTTTTCTCCAAATAAAAATAAATGCAGGACTGAAGGAGATTTCAAGAGCTCATTTAATCTAGCACACCTTAGAGCTGGCATCAGATAATGTCAATGCTAATTTAGTTTTCTCTTAACAGCTGCAGCAATTTCATAACCTCGTTCAAGGAAGAAACAATTTTTTTACTGTAACTTTCAGATCATGATTTCCAAACTCTATATTCTTGTTCTTCCCCTCTGCAGAGACGCAAAGAAAGAAAATTAGGAGTTGTAAGAACACATAATGCCACATAAAATAGCCTATGTAGACATAAAATAGTCTATGATATTATGATATAGTATTATATTATGTGACAATTTAAAAAAAAAAAGAATTCTACTTAGTAATGAAAAGAGCAATCTGGGACACTAGACTACTTAACCCATTCCAGAAAATGTAAAACTAACAAATGGAGACACGTACATTCAGCAGATCACTTGAATTTGAAAGAATTATTTCACCTTTAGGATACTGAAAAGAAACCCCACTTGGAGAGTTGTGGAAAAGGCTGCTGATAATAACAGAAAACTTATAGTGGCAAGACCTATAGGACTTAAGTTATGGGTGAATCATAAATATGAAAATCAAGTTTGCTCTTTAGTTAAAATTGTGATGCAGCTGGCTGTCAGGGCTGTGCTTGTATGAATACTCAGTACATTTATTTATTAATTCCTCTCATGGTCCAGAAACATCCCAGCTAGTCTCTGCATACATGAGATACAGACTGGATTGAGGCAGTGGGACAGTGTGGAAACAGCAAACCTTCACAACTGTTTATTTGACTGTTATGTGAGCCTGACCAGGTGAGAACTTTAGACAGTTCTTGAAATTCCTTGAGGCAGCACCTGCTGTGTGTAGTTCAATTTTTGTGTTTGAATATGTTGATTAACATCCTGGGTGAAATGTCCCAGAGACTCGTATAGGTGGTTCCCACTGCGGAAGTGATCAAATCGTACATAGATAAGACAATTGTAAATAGTGGAAATGGTTTCTGCAAAAATGGTCATGTAGGATGGTATTTGTACATAGTTAAAATACTTATGAAACACTCTATGTGTAGTGAGGATAT
>NW_009925269.1:22186-77482 GCF_000696875.1 Nestor notabilis | reverse complement strand
CCTATGCAAGCATTATTCTATCCAAGAATCCAAGATAACAGTAAATGATTTTCTCTCCCCCTTTTTTTTTGTTTTTCTTTTTTTTTAAGTAATTTCATCAATGTTCTGTCCTTGAAGGTCTGTGCAATGTTATATATATATAATTCATGCAAAATACCAGCCAAACAAATTACAGTGATTTTGCTGTGAAAATAAGTTTAAAAAAAGGCTGAAATTTCAGTGGTAAATGACGCCACTTTCAATAATTTTCTAACATACTTTTGAAGTTTGCAATGCCGCCCTCTCTCAACCTCAAAACTGGAAGTTCATATCTTTTCAACAAAGTTGATTTTTACATACATTAAGTCAACTAATGTGTATTTTTTCTCCCTTGATTCTTCTACTGCAATATAGATATCAGAAGTCACTTTCTAACTTCAGAAACAATGACAGCTTTTCAAGGCTAAGTAATGCCTTTCGTAGACTCACTTCATTATTACTTATTTCTTCTCAGAGATCTGTGAATACTGCCATGCTTTAATTATTACATGGCCTTTGAGTTGCTGAAGTTTCTCTGTAACTTCTCATTTGAAAAATTAGAGCACATTGTGCAATTATAAATCGATGTACCTCCACTAGAGGGTCTGGCCTGTAGTTAGTATGTTGCTGGTATTTAAAGTGCTTTAAGAATTGCAACCACAACAGGAGTCTCCAAGAATAGCTAGTCTAAAGGATCCTTGCTTGACATGATGCTCATTAACAGAATTTCACAGATGGTCAAGCCTGAGTTTTATTTATTGTTGAAGTTAAGCCAGAGCCTTGTTCATAATTAATGATAGTAGTAAACATTTTTCTCAGCTCGGAAGCTGAATAAACATGACCCCCTGGAAGTGAAACCAAAACTGAGAGACAATGAATATTTATTGATGAATTACTAGCACCAAATTCAATACTAAATGGGTAAATTGTTTAATGTCAGTTAGACCCCTGTGGGTTGTGTGCCACAAATGGTCTGACATGGAAAGTAGAATTCGGGTTAAAGTTAGGGTTCAGCAAAAGACATAGCCTAGAGCTATGGTTGGAGTGGAGTTGGAAACGGGCATCCAAACTAAATATGCACTTGTGAAAATAAGGAAACCTTGTAGAACCTTTGTAACTATTTCTCATCAGGCTTCTCCTAAACAGTCAGAAATTTAAATATTGCTACTTACTCTGAGCCCAGGATGGAACATACTGACAGGATCCACTATGAGGTTAGTGCCTCAGGGACTCCTGAGAACTATCAGTTAAAATGAACAGCAGCTTACATCCAGGGCTTGCAGCTGGTGACTTTATGTAGGTTGCTTAATAGCAGAGTTCTGGCACCGACATCACTACAGAGTGGGAATTTTTATTAAAATTCATTAAAAGGATTGGTCTAGACAAATTTTAAGTAACCCACCTTCAAGCATCACATGAAAACCATCATTTAAGCCTGTGGTTATACGCAGCACATTTTTATCCAGAGGAAAAGCCACCTAACATGCCTCTGATTCCCTGAAGGTGATATTTAAGAAAAAACTCCAAGTAACAGCAGTTGAAAATAGCTAAATTATGCCCTACCTGAATGGCAGTGTTTCACATACACAGGTTTTTCAGCTTGAATGCTATATACTTACAGAAAAAATTCAAAAGAAGAAAAGCTGGTTGGAAGGAGTGAGAGAAATTTAGAAAATTATTGATAATCATTACCCCAGCAAAGTGTTCCCTTCTTTTGTGGAGAAGAATGAAACCAGTTTGCCAGAAGAGATTGTCCCCAAACTCAGCACCTGAAAATTTGCAAGCTGACTCTTCTCAGCATCTAAAAAACACTGTTTGGAGGCAGTTGAAATTATCTCCCAAACAAACATTATAGTTCTTTGCTATCCTGGTAAGCCAGGGTGTAAAAACAGGCAATGGCATTCCCCAGAAACCTTGGAAGATTTATAGCAATACAGTCAAATAGCAGCATTTTCTTTGCATATTTGATAGGTGGGGCATAGATACAACCGTCCTTTCCATGTGGAAGGGCTTTTCTTCAGCTTTTTCTCTTTTTCAAGTCTCAGCTGCTGCCAACATGGAATAGCAGCTCTCATATGTTTTGACGGTATATGTATTGGCAGCTCTCACACCTGCTGACACAATAGCTTAGTTTGAGTCCTTGGAGAGATATGTGGGCAGTGAGTCCTTGGGTGGCCCTTGGGACTGTACTCTTGCATCGAGTTAGCGTAGGAGCTGTTTCATTACACTGTGCACTAGAGGCACATAGGTACCTGTTTTCCTGTGTAAGGAATGAGTGAATGAACTAATCAATCATTAATTTCATGCCTCTCAAGCATGAAGTTGTCTGACACTCAAAAGCAAAGGAGTTGACTCTCCTTTACACCTTGTTTAACCTAATGAAACAGCAATGTTTTTTTTTAACTTTAAATATAGAAGAGAGCTTGGAATAGGCCTTAATAACTTTCAGATCACCTTAAAGGGAAAGTGACTTTCCTTTAAAATTTAATCTGAAGACATTATAGAGAAACAAGGTAACTTATGAGTTCTTCAGATCCTGAGGCATGTTGATTCCTGGAACTGCCGCCATGATGTGATTTAAGTACTTATTTCCTTAACAAATATGGTGTCCATTCTTTCAGTCAAAGGAAATAGGCCTTTTGGCTGCTACAAGTTACAAACAACCTTGTTTTGACTATACAAAAAAGCTATGATTGATGACTCAGAACGATATTATGACTTATGTTATGAAAGTTTGCAGTTGACCTTGACTAAGAATTTCCACTTTGGATATTTGTGTTTTGCTCACATTTGATGATTCCTGAGGTTCTACCCAGCGTGCAGGGTTCACTTCTTCTGCTGGTGACTGTTACAGCCTGCAGGTGAGGTACATGGATATGCAGGGCTTGTGATAACATACCATGGTTCATGTGAAGGGACAGGGGCCATCCTGGGTTTGAGTGACCTATAGCTAGATCAAATGTTTCAAAAACAAACAAAAAGAAGATCTTATCCCAGGTTTTCTCACTGCTTCCAAAGAAGAGAGGTAGTGATAACATACTTACTCTAGAGCATGCTTGAGTCACCCCTTGGTGAAGCCTGCTCCTCTGGCTGCCATGTTCCACTTTGTTCTCAGCATGTCTCCTGAAGATGGGAAGAGTGTGCGAGAAAGAAGTGCAGGGTAAAAGGGCTGCCCTGGTGTTCTAGGTGTGCTCTAGTCAGATTTCAGTCCTCAAGGTTTAGGGGAGTTTAGGCAGTCTTCGTGTCCTTTCCTCTTCATGTCTATGATAGAAATGGGACTTCACACTCCCAACTTCATATTGTGTTTTCTCCTGGAATATTTGTTTGTTTGTTTATTTGTTTCTCCCCCCAAGAAAATCTGCTTGTGTTTCCTATATTTATGCTTCCTGGCAGGTGCTTAAGAGACTGGTTGAGTAAATTACAACACTTAACTGAGCTTTTCTCTGGCTGCCACAATCCTCAGCACACGTGAGGTCAGGTCTTCACTGCAGGGGAAACCCACTTAGCAAGGTGCTAATTTACTTCAGGGAATTACTGATCACAGTAGATTTCTACAGCAGCTGAATATGTAATTCAGAGTGAATAATTTGTAAAAGTATTCAGACTTATTATCTGCTTAAAGTAAGTCCAGGAGTAGGTCAGAATATTATGTTTGTGATTAAATATTTCTACTACCTCTGTCTCTTAGATTTGTTTTTCTGACTTGCTTGTTGAACTATAACTTGGCCAGAGAATTCCAGGAGTGGACAGGTGTGCAAACTCTTCCTTTGCATGTGTAGACTGAAAATAAGATTTATAAAGATTTTGGTACATTTAATTTTGAATATTTGTTTTTCATAAAAGCTTGTCATCAGTCCACGAAAATTTAATGGAAAGCAAGCACAAAATGAATCATTTAAAATTATCCACAGATAATAAACAGAGCATTTCTATTATGCTTTCGGGCAAAGATTTTTGAACAATTGCATTGTGTGTGGCTATTTTTTTTTTTTTAACTGGGCATCTAAAAATTAATGTAGGACTATGCAATGGAAACTGTCATTTTTTCTGTCATGGTTTGACCCAGCAGGCAGCTAAACACCATGCAGCCACTCCCCCACTCCCCCCATGTCAGTGGGATTGGGGAGAGAACTGGGGAAAAAAGCAAAATTCGTGGGTTGAGATTAGAGAAGGGTATAATAATAACAACAACAATAATTATAATAGAATTATAGTATACAAAGCAAGTGAGGCACAATGCAGCTGATCACCACCTGCTGACTAATGCCCGGCCAGTTCCTGAGCAGCTGCCTCTGGCCAGCTTACCCCCTAGTTTATGTGCTGAGCATGACTCCATATGGTATGGGATATCCCTTGGTAATTTAAGGTCAGCTGTCCTGGCTGTGCTCCCTCCCAGATTCTTGTGCACCCCCAGCCTACTTGCTGATGGAATGGTGTGAGAAGCAGAAAAGTCCTTGTCTTAGTGTAAACATTGCTGAGCAACAACGAAAATATCAGTGTGTTATCAATATTTTTCTCATCCTAAATCATAAACACAGCATGGTACCAGCTACTAGGAAGAAAATTAACTCTATCCCAGCCCAAACCAGGACACTTTTTGATTTTTAAAAATCATGACATTTATTTAAATATATAGATTTGGACATATCAACCTAATAGCAGATTCCTGTTTTAAAACTAACATGAAAATATTGCTTAATCAATCCTCAAAATGGTAAGATGGTTTCATACTGCAATTTCGATTTGACACTGGATAGACCTGCAATATCTCATTGGACTGCATGAGGATCTCTTCTGTGTTCTCTTCACTGAAGGTAAATTGTATTTTTAAATAGAAGGAACACAGTACTGTGGTTGGTGGTAAGGCATGTTCTTGAGGGGGAGAGAGGAAGTGACAGTAATATGTTGAAAAATAAAGACAGTTTTTCTTAGTTTTTATGTATCCTTCTTGTAGCTAGAAAATTTGGAGCCTTTTAAAGTATGGAGGCAAATTAGTATTGTTTTGCTTGGTCAGCTCCTCCTTTCTGTTAGATGCACACTTTCCCCCAAGGATTTCTCTTCCCCACTTGACTCTAACATCCTTCTCCTTCTCTCAATGTGCATGAGTGCTATCCCTCCATCTCCCAAGGGAGCAGCAAGCCTCCTTCGGCAGTTATCTCCATTTTTTCAGCACTGTAGTCTGCTTGATGAATCCATCCCCATCTAGATCACAAACCACTCAGGCTCTTTTTAGCTCAGGCCAGCTCAAACACTTTCTAGTCAGAAGCATCCTTGTCCTGTAGCTCCCAGGTGAGACTGTTTTCATCCCACTGTGTGACATTCCATCTTTATCACTCCCATTTGATAACACCAGGCTAAACAGATAAACCCCCCACTGTCCCGCCATAGTTCCTACCTTTAAGGCTTGGGGAAGCAATCATAAGCTCTGAAAATTTCTCTTCTTTCCCGTTATCCATTGTCACTGGGTTCAGGAAAACACAACCCTTTCCCAATAGCTTAAATAGATTGACCTGTGTCAAAAAATGCAATTGGCAGGCAGCAGTCTTAAACACACATTAATATCACTTATCTTTTGCTGAAAGCTCTAGAAAACCTGGACCAAAGGTAATGCAGAGTGTGTAAACATGAGATTACAGAATCTAACATATTCTGGAGGATGCTGAACACTCAGCTCTGTGGCTGCTTCATTTATTGACAGCCTGTCTGCTAGCAGGACTCTGGAGATTTGGAGGCTGAAGACACAGTGTGTGTCAGTACCACTATAATGTGCCTTGTGGCGGTAATCCAGCCAAGCCATGTATTCCTGGTACAGTGGCTCATTCCTTTGCCGCCTGTAGTCTACTAATTTTCTACAAGGCAGGGTTCCCTGTCACCACATCTGTGGTAGGGGCCTCTGGGTCCATAGAGAGGATTGAAATGAAGGCACCATACAGTGATACTGCATCCTGCTGTACCTCAGCCATGGCATTCAACAAATTGACCTAATTGGAAAGTTTCAAACTTTTTCTTTCCAGCAACACATCCCACCCCTCCCTTAATTTTCCATGTGAGCTTCCAAGTGAAGTGTTTCTGTTCTCTAACTAGCAGTAGGGAAACTGCTCCTTTGATTTTTCTGCGTATAGGGGCCAGGGCAGAAAGCTGGCTGTGAATGTGTCAATACTTACCTAATGTGACCTTTGTCATGTCTGGGTCCATGCTGGAAGAAGCTGTGGTGCCAGCCTGAGTGCATGCAGAAACCAAGACAGGGAGTGGGCATTAGCTATTGAGATGGTTTGTGCAGAGAGCCCGCTGATCCTGTCCCATAACCCCTGGAGCCTGAAACAGCAGGAGAGACTAGTTGGGGGCTGTGTGCTGAGAGTGAAGCCATGTGTCTTTGTGATCCTCCAGACTGTGCTTTCCACCATGATTATTTATGTTATTTAATTTCTTTATTATGAATAGGTGTTTCAGTATTAAATTGCTTGTGGAATGATGTACTCATAGCAAAAAGAGGAAAGCATTTTGGTGTTTTCACATTTGGTGGAACAAAGATTCAGTGATGATAATGTGTTTTTTACCATCTTTTTTAAAGAAAGACTTCAATGAAATGTATGTGAAAGTGTGTGTTTGTGTGAGAAAGAGAAGAAACATAGTACAGTTTATACGCTGGCAGATGTTTTACAGCTAGGATACCATTTTTTTCTCCTACAAAGGCTGATAAAATACAAGTGCCATTTAGGAGCAGGATTTACAGTTACTTTAGCATATGCCCTGAAAAAATGTGTATCTACAGGGGACAGTAGTTCAGGGAGAAAACAAGTTGGTGCTGAGAAGTTCAATTACTCTCCTGAAATATCAATAATGTAGCTGGAAGAAAGAAAAAGCAACAGGCCACTTCCTATATTGGTTGTATTCTCAAAACATCTATAAAGGCTTGCTGCCAGCAGCAAGAAAGTAATAACTGTAAATGTTGCTCAGTGGGAAGACGTAGTGGCAGAGCCCCTCTGTTTGAAATTTTACCGAAGCCCTGTCAACATTGTGCTAACTTTCAGGTTTTTGCATTTTTATCTTTATTATTATTTCTATTAGTTGTGGCAGACGCATGTGTTGGTAGGTGAACTCAGGGTCTCCCTCCTGGCAAAGGCTCTTTCTTTTCAAGTCAGCCAACATAAACCTGCAGTTCCCTGGCCCTGAGCTCTGCTCAAATTAATTTTAAATCTACTATTCTTCACAGTCCTTACAGACTTTCTAGGGTCCTGTTGGATTCTCTTAAAGAAAGCTTAAGCATCAGGATGTGCAATGTAATTGTATTCTTTAAATAATTAACAAACCTTTTCTGCAGTTCCTTTAATTGTCAGTTAGGGTTGAATTCTTTAATAATAATAGTAACAATAATAATAATAAAAACAACATCCACATTCTAGGGTGCTTGAGGCAAAGTGTTATGTGCTTTTTCTTCTTCTTGAGGTACTGACACCTGTGCCTGTTCTCAACAGCACAAGATCTTGTGCATATAAAAAACCCAGAATATTGTGGGATTGCACCATTGCATGTGGGAGCTGACAGAGCTTCTCCATTACATGGGACAGTCTTTTATTGGAATTGCTCCTTAGGAGTCTTCTGGGCTTGCTTCTGAGGGAGAGTGGTTGCTGACCTGAGGTGCTGAAACAATTAAGCTGAAAACAGATTGAGGTGAATTAATTGATTTTTTTCTTTTCTCAGGAGCTTGAAACGAACAATAGAGTCTTTTCCCTTCCTCCTGTTTCTTTCTTCTTCCTTTTTTATAACCATTCTCAGCTGAAGGTTTTAAAAATGTTTTTACAGTTATTTTACGTATTTCAAAATAACATTTATTAGCCTAATATCTCTAATTATACATGATGGGTGAGTCACATGTAAAGTGTGCTCCAACATCTTCTTCGGTTGAATTCATATACATACTTACCTAATTTGGCAGCAGCTGCATGGCTAGATGTTAAATTAAATTAATCCTGCTAAGATTAAATCTCAGAGTTAATCTCAGTGCAACAAGGACTTTTAAGATCCTGGTCTTTCTAGGTTTTCCCTATTTTTTTATTGCAGGGATCATTACTTTAAAACACTCAAGCTCAGAAGACAAATGTGTGTAGAGGTGGATTGTTGGGAATGCAATCAGGTTTTCTGTTCAGCCAGTGAAATTTACTACTGCTAATGAATAAATTTATACAAAAGCAGTTCGGTTATTTGGGGGTGAGCATAGAACAGCAGGGAGAAAGAGCTTCAGAATAGGCTTATGTTAGCATTTAATTTTAGATCAGCAGAGCATTTCTGAAACAAATCTCCCACATTTCTGCCTTGCTGTTCTGTGGTTTGCCCCTGGGAGCAGTTCCAGGACACAGATTCCTGGTTTCTGCTGACATAGGTATGGTCCCCACCTACTCAGGGTGCTCACTGCACATGACTATGCTAGCTCTTGTCCAGACAAATCCTCTTATGGATACCTGTAGGGTGGATATCAGATCCCCAGTACTACCAGTTTGCTCCTCAGATCATTGTGGCATACTGCAAGCTGAAGTAGACAGAACTGCAGTGCTGTTCAGCCAGTATGACCCTTCATTTGGGTGATAGAGGACCATGACAACTGTGCCGGAGCACTTGTCCTGGTATTTAATTGCAGTCAGTAAATCTAGATGATACCTGTTACTACAGTTTATGGCTGTTGTCAAACATTTACAAAGTGGAGATACTTTCTGCTCACAGAGATTGGCTCTCTTTGTGGTGTCTCTGTGTGACAGTGGATATGCTAATACACCCAAAGAACTCCCTGGGGGAAAATGAAGATGAAAAAAAGACATCTTATTTTTAATTTGGAAAGCAATGTGTGGAAAGCTGATATTTCAAAGGTAGGTTTAGCTCCTGTGGCTGTTTTGTCTTCTTCACTCATGAGCCTCCCACCACATCTCAGTAATTTCCATAGCACATGCCTGTTTGGCTGACCAGAAATGAAGGAAAGGTCTCTAGTGGATGATATCCTGCCAACTACACCAATTTGTTGTGAATTGGATATTTAGATCACTTGAACTACTGTCAAAGGTATTAGGAAATGTGGTTTTAATATGATGTTCTAAAAGTGCAACTTCATGAAGTTTGATGGCAAGGTTCACTCTATTACTGTATGGCACAATCATCTGAACAATGATTCAAAAGTAAAAAGACACAAATCAAAGTTACCAAATCAGCAATCAAAGTTACCATCCTACAAGATTATGCGCACTACCAGTCACTTAACAAAGATCTGCCACTAGTAAGAGATGTCTCTGCCTCAAGGAGCAACCTTGAAAGGTGTCCCAGCTCAAGGGGAGATCACTGCCTTGCAACTAGATGCTTAACAGGGAGAGCTCAAAGACAGCTCACTTATGCTGTCATATTTATGGAATAAAGTGGTTGGCTTGTACATGCGATGGTAAAGGTAGGCATGAGATTCCTTATACCCACAACTAGCTTTGTACCTTGATAAATGAGTCCTGGAAAAGCCACCCGTTATTTATGTACTAATCACATGATTGTTGTTCCAAGCTCACATGCACTGATGCTCACTGTGCTGCTCGGTTCTTTGTAGGTTTTCAGAGAACAGATTGAAACTATAAAGAGTTCTTGGTCCATTTACAGCTTTGGCCTTTACTTCCTTTGGAAGCTGAACCGGACTACTGCTAATCTGGTTAAGGGGTTGAATGCTTCCATCACATGGTGCCATCTGGATCATGGCCTCTGTGCTGGAGTGAGAGCAGCACTGGCTCGGATGGCACTGGAGGCCCTGCATTTTAGTCTTCTGCAACTTGGGTATGGGCTTCCTGCTCCTTGTCTGGTTAAAGTGAGTGGCACATTTTCTGGCACAAGAGAGGTTGCAGCTTCAGCTATATTTTTTTATTATGAGTTGGTCATGTGTCATAATAAACACACACATACATAAAGCCATCTTTGACTGTATTACAGTAAGAACTGGAAAAAGGGTTATTAAAATCCTAATAATTTTGCATAATAAGGGAACATCTATGGTTTCCAGCAATATCTGATACGTTATCTTCAGAAACTGAGGAACTTTATGGACCTCCTTATATTTTCTATAAATAGAAGAATATATATAATATACTGATTCTTGATTTTTTTTTTTTAATGCCTGGGGGTACCTATTTTCCTTATTAGGTATTTGAAACATTTTACCTTTTGTGTTCACTAAAAAACATAAGCAGTCAGACTGGGCAGAAAGACAAACATCACAATCAGAAAATGCACTTGAGGTGTACATTTATGAAAGACAAAGCTTTACATTACACTTTGGATAATGGACTGGGTAGATTATATAGAGGGCTGCTTTAAGCAGTCATGCGGGTGATCGGCTGAAATAATTTGCCTTATACGTGTTATTCTTTCATTAAAAGGTCAAATAAAATTGTGCTGGAAACCTAGTGGGTACTTTAAATGGCTAGTTACTCAAAATGGTCTTTTGGGGGTGGCACTAAAGAGCGTCTCAAGTGTAGGTTGTGTTGTATTTTGTCCCATATTAATTTTTAGGGTAAAAAAATAACCAAAACCCAAATGCTGTTTTCTTAATGACATTATCACATTGAGCTCTTCCTGTTGTTTGCACTCTTTCTAGAAGATGGATACACCTTCTCAGTAAAAATACAGAAATGTGAGGCTTTGTCATTTGTGCGTGATGCCTTGTGCTTGTAAACAATCCCATAATACACTGGCTTTCAGAAGTGGTTCAAGGTCTTTTTGCAAAAAAAGTAAAGTTTTCTGCCATTATCTACCCTACTGGAGGGCTTTGCTCACTGTTTCAATGTTCTTAAACTTTCCTGGGTATTCAGCTAAAATTAATTCCTGATTAATTTTATGATCACTTACTAATCACTGTGAACATCATCTTAGAGACTGTACTCCTTTGGAATATATGCCCATGAGGTGTTTGGAGAGAGGAATATTCTCACTTAGCCTTCATTTTGCCTGACTGAACAAGACAGGTTCTTGCAGTTCCTTAGTCAAGTAAGGTCCTCTTTCCTCACATAAGATTAACAGCTTCTCCACTCCTATTTCAGTTTATCTTTCTCACCTGCCAGTGACTGGAGGTAGATGGACTATATTAGATGAGATATTCTTTGTGCCCCATACAATGTCGTTAGTGTCTGGAGAATTCATCAATGCAAATACATCATTGAACTGTGTTTGCCTTTCTCCTGAAAGACAAACTCTTTCAGTGGCTTGCAGGCATTTGATCAAGAGATTAGCAAACTTGGGTTCTTATTTTCAGATATTTTGAATTAATGAGAACTGAATTAAACGGTTGGAGCATATTGCAAGCTGTTGTTATATTAATTCATGAAACATACTAAAATATGCTGGATGTGAAATCTCCTGAATGTTTTCCTTTCACTTGGGTTTTCAGTCTGTTCCAATGGGTGACACAAGAAGCACAAAACCAGGTGAGTTTTCATCCCAACATGTCCCATAGGATTTCTGGTTAGTAACTATAGTAGTTCTGAGTTAAAAATAATAAAAGAAACTCAAGAGGGTAAGGACACACATTTCTCAAACTGAGCAAGGGTCACTGACTTCAAGGTGGTCAGCATGTATATGAGCTGTTTGGTATCACACACTGTGGATTTTTAACTGTCCAATACTGTTTTCTATTCAGTAGTGTCTACAGGTACAGGCTTGACAGGGCTGAGCTGTGAGCTTGCTGTCCTGAGAGTACTATGGCTGAGGCCAGCAGTGTTTGGCATTGTGTGAGAGCTGCAGATCTAACCTACTGTGTATTCACTGAGTGACTCTCTTGTGTGTGCTGTGAGTGTAGGCTCTGTATTGCAGCATGTATTTGGCTATTTCAGTGACATTGAAATGATCTTTATTATATTCAGTTCCATGTTCACAGCTGGACCTGAAAAAAGAAAATTAAAAATATCTAAGTACTGCAGCTAAGATACTGTCCTGGAGAACATCCTACCCTAATGTTTTGGGCGGGGGGTATTTGAGGTGTTATATGAAAACTCATAAAGGACATACAGATACTCCATCCACTATGACACATCCACGTGATTGCTGTTCCACTGAAAACTTGAAAGGAACAACTTATGTTTGATTCACAGAAGTGATTAGCAAAACCAGTCCTACTGTGACAGAAAGATGGGTTTTGTGGAGCAAAATTTCTGGGGATTTAAAGACACTGTATAGGGTTGGGAACATGAATGGGTGTTCCACGTAAGTGGTGAGAGAGGGTGGAAACATCACAACACGTTTCAGGAGGCCTGGAGGAGTCAGCTGGGTCTGAGAGGGCTGTAGATGAGAGAAGTCCCTGTGTTACCCCAGACTCTTGCCAGCACATGGACTCTGACCTCCCCTTTGAAGCAGGAAGGATATGGATGCAGCAGAAATATGAAGCAGAAGTTGGCTGTTTCGGTCATGCCTGATGTGATGTCGAGCAATTTGCTGGGCCATTGAGAGCTGACTTTGCCTGCTGTTGGAGTGGACCTTGGATGTTAAAGGCAAGCATATATGACAGAGTCAAAAGAGGAAGAAGTGAGAACAGAGTACAAAGGAAGAGTTACTTGTTAGAAGGTCTAGTAACAAATTGTTCAGTGAAGTGTTTTCCCAACAGATCAAAGTTAGCTCTTCCCTGGGATATGGTTTTTCTGTCAGAAAGAAATTGTCATTTAATCTGGGCAGCTTCTAGTAGAAGCCTGTTGGATTTTGGCAAGCAGTGTTTGGAAATGCCTGAGTCCCTGGGCCACTGGTACTTAGTGCCCTAGTGGGAGTTAAGAGCTGGGAATAGTTGTATGCCCTGAAGCTTCTATGGTCTTCTGTGCTTCACAGAGAAAGCTTCTGGGAGTCTAAGGATGGATCCCTTCTGAGATCTAAAATACTGATTTCAGGGACATGTGTGTGTGTGTCTAAGTCCCAGATGGGTTGGCCAGTAGCCTGAATGATTCATATCTGAAGTGCTTTGGCTCCAGAGCCCAGGTGTGCAGGGCTTGCAGGCTCTAGGAAACTCACCATTAAGGTACAGTAGCATGTTGCACTGATGGTGGTTGCTCTTCACATTATGCAAGGCCCTGAGACTGACTGGTACAGTTTACCATTAGATTTTGGAGACTGCTGAGTTCTTGGATTTGGGAAGGAAATAAAAGAAGAAAGCACTGAAGAGATTAAAAAAAAAAATGGTGAAGAAGTGGCAATTAAAAGCTCCTGGAAAAATGGAGAAGAAGATTTAAAACTGGAGAAGATTCAGCCCAGTATTTTCTGTATCTAAGTCTTCACACAAGCCAAATAGTCAGGAGGTAGCTTTATTTCTGGTGTCACTGATTTCTAAGCACCGGGCATTTAATACTGTCCAGCTTACTGACAGAGAAGAATTATTCATCTGCATTATGGAAATGTGAAGAATTATTTACTTCACCTGAAAAAAATAAATACAGAACAATAAGAATGGAGAAAAAAGTTGGGAATAGAGACTTTGAATCTGCAACCTCAGACTAGTCAGAACCATGAAATTCTTGGAGGCTGAGGTGCTGATAATAGATCAGAATATGACTGGGAGCTGATCCAAATCCCCAAGGAAAGACCACTGGTGAGACTCAGAGTTTTATCTTGAAAGGTAATGAGGATTTGTCAGCTCAGCAGGAGTTTCGTAAGCTGAGCTCTGATGATGCTCAGGTTGGTAAAGCATCCACAAGGCAGCTTTTAACTGCACCAGAAACAGAGGCAGGTGCAGTTTGAAGTGGGTGTCTATTAGAAGTAGCAGTGGTGTCCCATCACTGCAGGGCATTGCCACTCTGGCAAGAGACACAATATTATTGAGATTTCCTGCTCTCTGCAGGACAGTGCAATGGCCAGGATCCATTTGCTTGCATCTGTTCCATGGGGCTTGGGGACATTTGCTGGTCAGGGATTTTTGTTGAAGGAAGGTCTGATGGTGGTATAGTTTTACTTGCTTCTCTTTGTTCCCTAGGCTGTGTCCAAATCTCCTTTCCTTACTCCCAGCCCCAGTCTTACTCTTGGCCTTAGTTCTCCAGTGAGAGACTAAATTTCCCCAGAGTGGGAAAATTCCTCCTGTTTTTTGTTGTTTTGATTCATCTGTCCCAAGGTACTCAGCACTGTACAGTTCAAGTTCTTTCATGCTCTAGGAGCAATGTGCCCAGAGGCGTGTGTGTGGTTCAGCTGGTGGAGGTTGTGGTGATGGGTGGTGTGGGGGACAGTGAGTGGTGGTGAGGAGCTACAGCCCTTAGGTGTCTTTTCCGCCCCCTGCATCCCTATATTCTGTTGGCAGCAGCTACTTTGACTCAGCTGGCTAGTGCTCAGCTTCCTCTGCTTTTCTCTCTCCAGTGGAAGCCCTGCCCCAGGAGATAGTGGGTGAGTCAGGGTGATGGATAAGGCCAGGAGAGTCTAAGAAGAGAGGAGGAGAGAATAGGAGAGGAGGTGGCCAGGGCTGAGTCAGCAGGCAGTCTTGTCCCACAGCACTGGTGTTTCAGTTCAGAGCTGCCTTTGTACAGGAAAAAGCCCCAAAGCAGAAAACCATGGCCCCAAGCTAAATCTCTCCTGGTGAGCCCAGAGGCAAGGAGCTGAGTGTTCAGGGGATGCAAGTCTGCCAGAAAATAAGCAGAGCTAGCCAGGATCTTTTCCCTGTTTTCATTTAATTCAGGTCCTCAGATGACATGTCCTTGTGCGGTCTCAGAGCACAGAGCCTTCACGTGAGTTGAGCTGCATGCCATACATCTTGGTGGTCGTATTAGTGCTGCTTTGATGACTACACTTCACAGTCATAAGGGAAACAGAGGTGAAGTTGCTTTAGGCTGTGCTTTGCCTGTCTCAACTTTGGATTCTGACTTTATGCTGCTGAGTTGCTTTTATTCCCACTGCAGCAGGAGAGATGTATGGAGATAAAAGTCTTCTGGATGCTGCATAGAAGTGGTGTGACTTGGTGGTTTGTGAAAGCCAGCCAAGCAAAGCAGGTCACATAACTATGCAGTACCCTTAGGGAACAAGGTGAATTTTTCCCCCTGTTGTTTAGTAAGTGACCCAGTTTGTGGTATTTTTTAATATCATATTGCAACTTTTTTTTAAACAAGCAGATGGCAGGAATCAGCAACTTGGTTAACAACAGTCCATAAGAAAAGGCAGTATGACCCAGAGAGAGTCTGACGTTTGTTTTTCATATAGAGGTAAGGGTCAATTCTCTCATTAAATTGTTTGCCTTGTTAGTCTCAGTAAGTGCTTCTCCTGAGGATCAGAAGGAAACCATAACACTATAGCTTTTTCTTATTCTTTGTGAAGACCAACCATTTTGAGCTGTTTCATACATTTTTGTAGGTGCGATTTGTCTATTAAACCATCCCAGCTTATTTAAAATAAAATTAGCAACAATTGTGCAGGCAGAACAAGAGAATAAGGTACAGCACAACCTGCTTGGTATATACTGTATTTGTGATAAGTATGGAAGCCACACCAGAGAGCCCTCAGGCTTCCCACTCAGCATCTCAACTTTAGGATATCACATTAAAAAATGGGTTCTGTAAAGCCTGTATTATCTGTGGATCTTTTTCCCAAAGCTTCTATTTTGAAGCCTTCTATAACTCCTTTATTGCTTGCAGTATCTGTTTTTGAGTATTATGCTGGCAGAGAGCATTGGCTCAGTAGCAACCTGCATGTATGAGTCAAAACAAGGCCGGTGGGAAATTTATTTTAGGGCAGAATTGTCTGCAACAGACAACAAGTGAACTATCATTGGGCATTAGTGTACCTGGGGAAATGTGCTGTTCTGAACAGGGAGGAGAGACTTATCTGGACTTCACAGGTAGGCTGTGACAAACATGACCAGTCTTGCCTGAGGCAAGAGCAAGGAGATTTCTGGGTAATCTGCTCCACAACATGTTATCAAAAATGTGGATGAAACTGGCTGTGTAATGCAAGGAAATTACTTCCAAAATGAACAAGAGAGACTGAAAAATTGTCTCATCAGTGTGCAGCTCAGATGAAATCCAAAATGGGAAAAAGTTTGCAAAAATGCATGCAAGAGGAAAGAAATAGAAAGAAATAAACACAGGAAAGTTAACAATAGTATGTCCTCAGTGGTCTTTGCCTACATAAATTAGGGTGCCTAAGCCCTTTTGCTGCAAGGGACACACTCTGTTATGTGCACTGCCATAACTAGTCTCAGGGGAGAGCAAAAGAAATGGAGTGGGTCTTCAGGTGCATAACAGAAATTACACACGTTTGCATTTATTAACAGATTGCTTAACATCACTGCTACTTTAATAACACTGCTATGTGTATTTCATTAGCACCAAGCCACTGGCAAGTAATGGCTCTCAGTTATTACTAGGAGACATACCTAATGTCCTTACTGTGCTAGTGCACAGTTTCAGTTCAAGTCATATGCAGCTCTATCACTGAACACGTATGTCTACCAGCTTGCATTCCTCTGTGGGAACATGCAAACACTCCTTAATAAGCACAGCAGAGATAAAACTTCCATAAGCACATTGTTTCTCTAACCTGCTGACAATACACAATGTCTAAGGTATAATACAAACCACTACTGCTACCAATATTAATGATAAGAGGAATAACAAGGGAAAAAGACACAACCGCTCACCACCCGCTGACCGATACCCAGCCCGACCCGAGCAGTGATCTGGGCCTTCCGGGTAACTCCTCCCAGTTTATGTACTGGGCATGATGT
Organism: Nestor notabilis; assembly: GCF_000696875.1. Lineage (NCBI taxonomy): Eukaryota > Metazoa > Chordata > Aves > Psittaciformes > Psittacidae > Nestor > Nestor notabilis. The sequence continues at coordinate 60,771 of NW_009925269.1, read as the reverse complement.
GCTGTGGTATGGAATAGCCCTTTGGCCAGTTTGGGTCAGGTGTCCTGCCTCTGCTTCCTCCCAGCTTCTCCTCCTCCCTGACAGAGCATGAGACTGAGAGAAGTCCTTGGTCAGAGTAAACACTACTGAGCAACAACTAGAAACATCGGTGTTATCAGCGTTGTTCCCAGACTGAAAGTCAAACCCCCAGCACTGCACCAGCTACTAAGAAGGAGAAAAATGACTGCTGTAGCTGAACCCAGGACACACTGACATGGTTCCACTGGTAAAAGTGCCCAAAGACAGATTGAACTGGACACTCTCCCTCCTTCCCCTTCAACTGGTTTCCTTCAGAGACTGATTTCAATCTTCCCCACAGTCTCGCAGAAAAATGTCTGGTGTGTGGAACAATCCCTTGCACTGAGCAAGCACAGAGCAATGCTTTCAGTTCCAGATGGATCTAGTCCCAAAAGTCTCCATCCCTGGATAATTCCCCCTCCCTGTTCCCAGAGTTTCTTACTTCTCAGCAGCACATTTCTCCTTCCCTCTGTGACAAGCAAAGCATTAAATATAAATCTTTGCTATGACATCTATTTTTAAAGTAAGTGGAATGACACTGGAGGCAATAAAAAGCCAAACTGAACAGCATTTCTTGTTGTCTTTTGATTAAGCTCCTCCAGATGTGAACAAGCAAATGTCACCAGCATTGCCTTCCGTGCATGAGAGACAGCAGGTATTTTTGCACTTGCTGGTGGCAGCCCTGGTTGAGCCTCTCCTGCTGAGCAGCCCTGGGCTGGACATGTCCCCTGGCTGCCCATGCCCGAGTTCCCCATAGCCCTGGAGCTTGCACCACCTGCTCTCACTGGGTTGTCGCTGGCATGTCCCTGGGTGCAGTGCTGGCTTTTGCAGCTGCTGTCAGAGGTGAGACTGTTGGAAGGGCTACCCCAGCTTGGCAGCACCGAGCACATGGTCCCTCAGTCCTTCAATCCCTCTGTATGTGCTGTGATCCCCCATGACATGCTGGGAGCTGAAGTGTGCCTCTTCCCAGACCGTGTGTGTTGTGGGCTGGCTTGTTCACAGCTTGATGCCCTTTGGTGACCCATGACAGATGAGGAAATCAGCTGCCATTTCTCTCAGGTGTTTCTCAATGCAGCCTCCCTTTGCAGAAAACAGGAGAGTCCCCCAGCTCTGTGTCAAACTGAGAAACACCTGTACACTATTTTTCAGGCACAGGCTTTCCAGGTAGGGATTGCATCTCTGCTTGATGCTGTCTTACACAGTTTTCCCTCCCTGTGCAGAGCTGGTGGTGTGCACATTCCTGCCTTGTGGCTTCTCCTGTGCTCCCTTGGAGTCAGGGGAGGCTGCAGTGAAAGCAGTGGCTGGCACTTACCTGTACTTCATCCTCCATTCTCTCTCATCCTTTTCCTTATTCTTGTTTCCTTTCTGCCAGGGAACATTTTTTTTAAGTAGGGTTGGTTCATCTTTGGTGTCTCGGTACATGTTCTTGGCCTGTTAGAGATCTGCTTCAGAAAGTCTTACCCTTTTATAATTTCCTTTGCTTATTTCAGTCCCCTGGAGAACTGCACTCCTCTGGGAGGTGGCTAGATGGCAGGTTAATAGGAGTAGGAATAACAGGGATAGATCCAGAGCTAACAGGAACAGAAGATACGAGTCTCCATCAATCTTTCATTTTCAGCTGTCAATGACAAGTGTTAGGCTAGCATAGAGGTAAAATACACAGGAGAGTACCAATCCCCTTGCAGTCAAAATCTAGTCTGTAACTTGGTATTAAATACACATAAGGAATCAAAAAGAATTAACAAACTGTTGTCATATTGATTCCTCAAATTATTGTTGGCCCAAGTGATATTTGTATGGATTAAAAGGAGGTGCAATGCTGAAGAAAGGAGGTACAATAAATCAAAGCAGGCCATCAGGAGAAGGTATGCTGTTAGGATTTAAACATTACTTGTAAATCTCTTTTTGAAAACAGAACAATGATTTTTCTTTTTAAAGTTTTTCTGCCCAGTGACAGATAAAGGTAGTCCATTAGAACATGTTAAAATCAAGTCCAAACCTTCCTGGGTTTCCAAGTCTGCTGCTAGCTGTGTGGGTAGCAGCAATACAGATGTGAGCAATTGATTTTACTGTTGGTCCCCCAGTGTCAACCATTTCCATCAGCCAGCAGCTGAGTATGCATTTGCTGCTTCAAATTGGGTCCAGCTCAGAGTATCTGGCACTGGTCTCTGCAAGGACTTGTACTACACTAAGTCTCCCAATTGCAAACATTCGTATGAGGCATTTCTTTTGCAAGGCGCATGTGAACCCTGCGTGCCTGTGCAGATTCAGCTTTATTCCTACAGTGAAATTCTTCATTCTGCTTCCAGAAAACCCTTGTGTAAATCCCTGCTTCTCCAGATGGCACAGGTTCTGCAACTACCAGTTACTACACATACTACAATTATTCATACCCAGTTCAGTTCAAAGTTCTCAGTTTCAGAGGTGACAAACCAGAGACTTGGTACCCGTGAACAGTGGGATCCAGAAGATCTCAGAGTGCCAGAATTGCTAAATAGCTGGCTGAAAAGTAGACTGTTCCTTGCACTTCAGATGCTGGACTTTCCAGCTGCAGAACATGTAGTGAAGGGCAATGTGTCAGTCTGAAGCTGGGAAAATTTAAAAGCAGGAAAAGTGCACACTACTTCCCTGTCTGTATGTTCTCTCAAGTCTTTGTAACAGTTGGCAATTGGTGGAATGCTCAATTTAAATAGAAAATGCCATTTTTACTTAATTCTTCTTGGTAAGAAACTTTAATTTGCAGGTGTGTCAGCAGTGCTGGTGCATCAGATGTTCCATGTGGGAAAACATTTAAGAGTGTTTTAAGCAAGGACTATTTTCTCTTGAAACAAAGGTTTTTTTGTCTCTCTCCTGCCAAGCTATTAGACCTAATGTGTGACTGGTGTAATCCAAGTCTTGCACCGCCGGTGCGATGGGGAGAATTTCTGGCTGGTATTCTCTAGCCTGTGAATTTACGTCAGGGTCACTGATTTGAAGCAAGTATTTTCTGGCAACTAAAAAACATCTGGGTGGAAATGTTCAAATAGAGAAACTATCGCAATCACCTGCTGGGTGGTGATTTGGGCTCAGGGAGATGGAGCCAGGTGGTGCTGGGCAAAAGCAGGGAGCACAGAGCTGATGGTGGGGGGCAGGCAAGGGGAGTGCTGGGGAAGATGGTTCTTTCTGAGCCTTACTTACTGAGAAGGTGGCTGAAGCCTAGGGGCTGGGGTGCCACTGGATCAGTAAGGGCCAAAATCCTCTCAGTTGTATAGTAACTTGGCTAGCAGGGCAGTCACCCAGCAAGTCACCTAGCCAGGCAGTCGCCAGTTTCAGTTCCTTCTCTATTTTCAGGGGTTTGAAACCACATCTTCAGTTTTATGACAGAAGCATCAATCACTTAGTGGCTGGAAAAATAGGGGATATAGTTCTAAATCCTCTTGCTTGGGGGAAGAATCAAACTATCGACTGTTGACACTGTGCTTTCCTGTAAATAATACCCTGGGGACCTCAGTTTTTTATTTTCTAGTTTTTGTAGAGACTTAATGTAAACAGAACTGTTTCTGAGAAACTATATTTAATGTCCAACTGAACTGTGGTTGCTCCCCAGAACCCACAGGGTTCTGTTTATTTGTTTGTTTAGGTTTTGAAACTCTCTCTGCAGGCAAATTTAAATTTACTGAGGATAAATATTCTCACACATTAGTAATTGAGCACTGAACTGGTAGTGGAAAAGGAGGGATTACAATCCCTACCTCTGGTCCTTATAGGATGTATGCCAAATTGCATGCTGTGATTACGGTTGCATAGGTCTCCTCTGCTCCCAGTACTACAGTCCCTTTTGTCCAGAACTGTATTTATCACTAGTAAACATTGTGCTTTGTAGAAAGTCCCATCAGATGTGATGTTAAATTTGTTTAATTGCAAGTAAAGAACTTTTCTGGTTAATTTCATCCTTTTCTGATTTGCCATGTCCTTTGATCTTCTGCATTGCTGCTCAGAGTGTCACATCCTTTTCGTTCTTTGGCTAAATCCATCTTATCCATAGATCTGACAAAACATTCGGTTCCCAGATGCATTCCTGATTAGAGCTGGCCAGGAATTTCCTGACAAAGCATGCCTTTGTTGAAAAATGCCAATTTGTAAAATCTAAGTGCTTTACAGATGCATCTCTTCTTTGATGAATTTCAGCAAATTACAGGAAGGTTTCTGCTTTTGGGATTTGCTCCAGATTGAATTGCCACAAATTTGGAAGTCCAGCAAAGCCTGCCTTCAGAAAGGGGACTCAGGGGGTTGCTACACTCCTTATTCTGTGGAAGTGGCATCAAATAATGTGACAGCAGTCTGTTGAGTTCTGTGGAGCCAAGATTCACTGGGGTGATATCCAGCTTATAAGCTTCAAATTGGAATGTTACAGAGCCCTGAATATGCTGACATCTTTTTTTCCCCCCAAAATTTGAAAATTTCACATTCCAGATGAATCTCATGCCTTAGTGGGAGATGGAGGAGCACCTACATTCAGGCCAGGAGGATTCCTGAGAACTCTTCCCTGTTCTGCAAAATCTGGAAATGCAACTTTTAAAAATTGAATTCCCTAGGCTGAAGAGGGGAATAAATCAGGGCATATTTTTTGCTACTGAAACCAAGAAAATAACACAATGTTTTCATGTTTAGGGCTGCAGAGTCTTAGGGACTGAAAGTCTTTGTTTATCTAAAAGTCAGGCAAAATATAGGAAGCTTATTTAGACAGTAGTAATGCACAGCACGAGTGGTAGCCTTCGGCTGCATTCAGGAGGGTCTGAAAAGGACAGCAAGTTCAGTCTCAACATCCATTAAATCTTTAACCTTTCTTGCTATTCTTAACTGAAGCTGGTGGAAGACGAAGTGGGAATATTTTAATAGTTGTGAAATATTCTCTTCATGAATTATTTTTCTCTGAGTGGATGAAATGCAGCACTGTATAGACACATTATGTTCTCATGGTCTGCCTCATTTAAAGAAACATTCACACCAAGCACCGTCACAGATCTTTAAATGGGTTCTTTATTATTTTCCTCTTGTTATTGTGCCTCTGCAGGGTCTATATAGAAGAAAATCAGTAGATCAGCAGAATGCTGCTGCTATTGCGGAGCCTTTGTGTAGATCTGTATGGCAGTATAAATATGAACAATATTCCGCTGAATCCCATCCCTCATTATTTTGAGGCCATTTCCTCAGCAGGCTGTCACACAATACTAAGGACAAGTTGGGTTCACAACTACTTGAATGAAGCAGAGAATAAAAGAATATATGCCTCTTTGTGGAAAGAAAACCTGCCTAGGCCCAAATAGGAGGAAATCACTGCAAATGCACCTTGTATCTACTTGTCTAAACAGACCTATTCATTTTTGTACAATATGCTTTCCAGTCCTGAGGTTATCTCTCAGCCCACTTTTTTTTTTTTTTTTTTTAATCACCCCCATCATAATAAACATGCTGGGCATAGATTTTGTTGACTCACTTCTTTAAAGCTATCTTATAAATATGCAGTAAGTCTATTTGTGAGAATTCAGACCTCTGCATTCCCAGGTTAAAAGCTCAGTTGCGTTTTAGCTGTATCTTTACCTAATGCCTGATAGAATCACAGAAGGACAACAAAAAAAAAAACCATTCCCATAATACTATTATGTTGGAGAAGTCCATTATTTGAATACTTCTGTGGAAGGGACCTGCCACTTCTCTCGGGAATAACAGAGGAGCTGTTGCTGCCCAACATTCCCCAACTGCGGAGGAGGTATCCTAAGCATGAGAGCTATTTTAGAGCCCATAGGCTTAACAGATCAAAGCAAGGATACTTGGTGTAAGGATTGCAAGGAAGCCCTAGGCCCAGTTAAAAGGATACTGCAGAGGTTCAAGTGGCTCCTCCCGGAACAGCAGGGTACTAACTTCAAACTGGCAACCTCTTTCCTTATGAAATGAAGAATGATGCTTCTTATCATTTTACATTCTGCAGGAAATCTACATACTGGTGATTAAGAGCCCAGAGAGGGGCAGGCAAGCTACAATAATGGGATCATATCTGTCATGCCTGGGGCTCCAAATGGCATTTTTCATTTTAACCTTGAAAATGCTGCCCCTGGAAACAGTAACTTAATCAGAGCCTGCAAATAGATTGATTTTCCCTCCCTCTGTCCCCCTAAATTGTCTTCAAGGAAATGCTCACAAATCATTTTACAACTTCTTCAACAGAAAAAGTTCTTTTTCTTGGTTTTGCAAAAACATAGTTATCTATGAAAAAAAAGGAAATATTTTCTTATTGACTCTGCTTTTTCTTAATCCTGAGACAGTGAACACTGCTGTTCACTGGGGGAAAAAAAAAGTGCAGTGTCTTCTCACAGGTGTCGTATGACAATTCTGGGAATGCAGAAGGTCAGAATGCTTTTCTTGTATCTCGTTTTTGATGATTCAGTTTAAGTATTCACTAGATACAGTGTCTCTCGTCACATGGCCCCTGTTTTATATATATATATCCATTTTCTGTCACCTGCACTTAAACCATTAAGTGCTTACCATTATTCACATTGTAAAGATTAGGAAATCAGAATTATTAATGCATTTATTTTCAGAAAAATACTGCCTCTTCATCTGAATGTATCTTTGCTGCTTCCACAGGAGGCAAAATACCTGCTACCATACAATTAAACACACTCTTAGAAAACAGGTTTCAAACAAAAAGCCTAAGAAAAACACACACTCATGCATGCCCCGTCCCCCGCCAAATATATTCCAGTGATGCACAGACATGATCTCCATTGTTATAACTAGCTATCTGTAGTTAGGAACACATTTCCCATATTTTTACAAGTGATGCTCAGTTAATTTCTCTATCCAAGCAGTAGACTTTCTCTGACACACAGGGCAGCAGGCCAAGTACCATGAGTAGTGAAACAGGCAGTAGACAGCAGCCAGTGGCCCCCGACAAAGCTGCCCCAGGAGTCAGAGACCCATGGAGGGAATGGCAACAGGATAGGATTAGTTTCAGCCACCCATTCCCCTTGATTTTGGGGATTTCTTCACAGACTTGAACTGAGAGGCCTGTGTTCTTGCCAACCCCCATGCAAAAGCCGCATGGTCTCAATGCTATGGCTGACTTACGTGTGTTGTGTGAGCTCATTGCCTCTTGTTCCTCATTCAGAGGTGGCTCAGGTCCAGCCAGCCCAGCAAGCAGGCTCAGGGAGCTAAATTCATCCTTACCAGCTTTTATAAAGGTGCTACAAGCTGCCACTTCACTGAAGGAGTTGGGAATAGCAGAATGCAGTGTAAGACCTAGAAAATATGATACATACAGAGAGGCAGGCTTCCTTTAGGCAGGCTCACAAAGTAACATGAAGATGCAGTTTTTGGGCTTGTTTTGTCTTTTTGTGCTGAGGGGAGCTCATGAGAGCAGGGTATATTTCAAATGTAGTTCATTAAAGACTGCTTTGTTTGTAATTCCATGTGGAATTGTCCATGATTGCAAGTAGTTTCAAGAAAAACAAAACACAGGATTTTTCCTTTGGTGCTGTTACTGGCTTAAGTGTTATGTACTACTGTGGCATCCAGTAACAAGAGAAAGGAGAAAGCCTTGCGAATGTTGCTAGAGCTATTTGAAAATCAACCTTTTCCTGTTGAAATGTTGTGATGCAAACAAATTATCAGGGCAGAAACTTGCCAAAAAAAAAAAAAGGAAGCTGAAACATGATAACATTTTGGATTTCTGTATCATTACTGACAAGAAAAGCCTTCAAGCAGGAAACAAATAAATGCAACACTCCCCCATCCCTGTGATTTTTGGCAACCCACCAAAACCTGTTTCTTTTCTGTTTAGAGAACAGTTTTTCATTCCTGATGTATTTCAAATCTAAAATGAAAGGATGAAAGGTGTTTTCTTTTTTTCTTCCCCTTTCCCCCTTGTAGAAGGTCTGTTTTGTCAAAAGCCTGTTTTCTGTGGAACACCATTTCAGCTGAACAGTTTCAACAAGCTCTTGTTGCTTCTGAACTCAGGCTTCCTGTGCAGTAACACACTGTGCTGTTGGCACGCTCCTCTAACAGTCTATAGCATATTTAGTGTCATCTGTTCTTGTTTCCTTTGCTAAGACATGGGCATTGTGCCTTATACCTTTTTGTATCCTTGGATCATCGATATTTTTAGTGTTTTTAAAAATAAAACCCCACTTGAAGCTTAAACATTTCTTAACAAAATTTAATTTTTTACTAAACCCTACTCTGGATTTAATGTAATAATGCAATGAAAGCGCTTTGGATATTGCTGAGTTGGTTGGCATCTGTTGCAAGGAGCTGAGCATTTTCATTTTCACTGAAGGTCACAGGATGAGGGTGCTAAATACTTGGCTTCTTGGGCCTATGCTACATATGACCGTGAATATTTGTTTGCATGATCCTGGTTAAGAAAAAAAAAAAGATTGTTATTATTATTTAATATAGAAACAGAGATATCTAAGTGCAAGCCAAATTTGCTAGCACAGAGAAATCAGGGTAGAATTTGTTATATATTCTGCAGAGAAAGGTCAGCAGAAAAATACTACTCCTAACAAGAAAAAAGTGTGGCTGGGGTAATTATTTATATAGGGCTGTTTCAGAATTTCTCTGCCTTCCCTGTGTTTTGTTGGGTTGGTGACATTTGCACTCCCTGGCCCTTGGACCATGTTTGAAGACAAATCTAAAAGAATAAACCTAAAGGTCACAAGACATGGTATTTATCTGTTCAAATACAGCTATTTATACTACACATACATGGTGTTTAACCATCACCATCAGCTCTCTTTGCAGACAGCAATGGAAAGTAAGGACTTCTGTCGTGGGAGTGAAGCAGCTATTTCATGTGGTTATAGGAATCTTGTCCTGGAAGGACTGCAGAGAAATGACAGGCAGATCAGAGATGGATAGATGTGCTGCAGCTATCATCTCAGGCACCCGCATGTTCTGGAAATGTGCTTATAAGAGTTCTCTAATCGTATTTTCAGTGATGAGTTTACCATGTTAACAATTACAGCTGATCAATGGCAAGGGAGACTCAGTGTCATTATCGGTCTTCTGATTGGCAGCCATAATGCATCTAGCAGGTTGCAGGGTGTAATTTTAGCAAAAGAAAATCCTTGACCCAAAGAGCTTACAATAACAATTCAACCTGGATCATGTTCCTGGTGCTTTCCCTGGTTGTTTATGCCATATATAAAAATGAAGTTAAAATTGGGCCAAGTTAATTTGTATTGTAATTCCAGAAATGCTATTTCAGTCTGGATTTAATATTCATGACTTCTCTGAAATTCTGAGTGACATCAGATTGTTACAGCAGAGATTATTCAGTGCAAAAGTGTTTGCCAAGGGTCATTGTGCTGCTTCTGGCTGGGGTAGAGTTAATTTTCTTCACAGAAGCTAATATGGGGCTATGTTTTGGATTTGTGTTGGAAACAGTGTTGATAATTCAGGGATGCTTTCATTATTGTTGAGAAGTGCTTACACAGATCCAAGTCCTTTTCTGCCTGTCACATTCTGCACCTCACCAGTGAGGAGGCTGAGGGTGCACAAGAAGTTAAGAGGGGACACATCTGGGACAGCTGACCCCAACTGGCCAGATGAATATCCCATACCATATGGCACCATGCTCAGCATACAGAGCTGGGGGAAGAAGAAGGAAGAGGGGGACATTTAGAGTGGTGGTGTTTTCTTCCCAAGTAGCAGTTACTCATGATGGAGCCGCTGTCCTGGAGATGGCTGAACACCTGCCTGCTGATGGGAAGTGGTAAATTATTTCCTTTTTTCCTTTACTTGCATGCACGGCTTTTGCTTTACCTATTAAACTGTATCTCAACCATGAGTTTTTTCACTTTTACCCTTCTGATTCTCTACCCCTTCTCACTGGGGATAGGGGGGAAGTGAGTGAGCAGCTGTGTGGGGCTTAGTTGCTGGATGGATTTAAACCACAACAGTTATTTAAACCACCCTCAATGTCCTTGTGAGGATGTAAAAGACTAGGATAAAACCTGAGAAGACGGTTCTGTCCAGGTGGGGTACAAGATTTGGTTAGAAACAATTGGTTTAATGTTCTGCAGAGGCTGAGGACAAGGCAGGAATATTACTTTACCATACCCTTGAACCTTTCTTTTGGGGACCTTGTAGTCTCCTGTTGCTTTGTTTCAGAATATGGTCCTCTAATACCTCATCTTGTAGGCTATGATTTGGAAGTTTATGCTGAAGCTTCTAACACTCCCTGGGAAATATTCCAGCTCAGATCACAGTGCTGAGTCTCTGCTTTTCTCTGTCTATCTGCGAGCTTATGTACTTTGCTTGGACAACTCTTAAAAATGTCCAACAGTGCTGTTTGTGTGTGTTTCTCAGTGAAGTGACTATAGTATTCTGCTTTTCCCATTGAAATCTTGGAATGAACATGACTAGAAAGCACCACCTTGGACATTCAGCAGACCCCTTGTTTCAATATGTAATATAGAAAACCAGTACATCTCATTTTAAAGATAAACTGCTCTGATAGTTAATTACCTGTCAGTGCCAGCAAGTCAGATCTTAATTCAAAGACCTTAATTTATCTGACCTTGCCTCTAGTTACCAGGATTTTTTTTGTTGGCAAGGCTAAAGAGTTGTCCTCTACCAGGTCTGTTCTCTGTTTGCCCCTTTAGACCTACCTCCTCTCTGTTTTGTCTTTCATAAAGGTATGTTTTGAGCCTGTAAGGGTTACAACACAAACTTTGCTCTCAAGCCTTTGGTTCTTCTTCCTGTCCTCCTGTGAACATGCTCCACACCATTGTGGACAACAGACCTAGGTCTGGTATTCCCAACTGGCCAGCCCCTTGTACAGCAGCAAAATCCTTTCTCTGTTGTTTGATATTCTGCCTTTCTCACTGTCAAGCACCTTTCATGCTGCTCAGTGTGACAACTCCCATGTACCATCCCTGAATTCTGTGTTCCTATCATGATCTGCACCTCACACTTAGCCATATTTCAGGATATTTTTTCTATGCATTTGAGCCATCAAGCTTAGCCATGCAATTGAAATCCTTCTGTAAGGGCAAGTATTTTCCTCATTATTTGCTACTCCACTAATCTCTATAATCTGCAGACTTTGTTGACAACTGTTGTAAATCTTGATATAGACGTATATTTAAAACTTCATCTTAGAAGACTGAATAGGGATCACAACTAATGTATGATATATGGGCTTACTGATGGCATCTTTTTGAAGACAGCCATAAAACTTTAAAAAGCCCTTGTAGTACTTTTAAAGTTGATGGCAAACATATGAGTGGCAAATGATTTTATATTTGTATCAATATGCTTTTGGAACAGTTTAATCTGTTATATTAAATGATTATGACTGGAATAAAATTATTATGATTTATTGAGCCAAGAGCTCAGTTATCCATAACAAAGTATGGTATCTAAGCAACTGTATGGGCAGTCACAAGGGTCTAGTAATGAAATGTTGAAACAGGAAAATTTCAGCATAAGAAATTGTTCTTCATGTCTAACTTTCCAAAAAGCTTTCTTTTTGATTATGTTTGTTCTATTACATATTTCTTTATTTAGTTTTCAGCTATTCTTCTGTGCTAGTCTCCTCTCTTAGCAGATGAATTCTTTCCCCCATTTTCCTCATCACATTAGTGGTCACAGGCATGTCATAACATGATTAAGCATTTCTTGGAATAAAGCAGGATGGAAAGCGTGACCAGAAAAGCTTTGACAGTTCCATCTAGTCTAACACCATGCAAGGCAGGAAATGTCTGAATGACTTAGTGAAAAACAAAATAAGGTTAAATCTTGTGAGATTGTGGGGACCTTTAAATTATAAATCATTATAAATGACACACTCAAAGACACCATTATATTCAGTTGGGGCTCAACATTTCAGGTTGCTTCTGAGAAATTTCTAAAGCCTAAAGCTAATTGGAATATTTCCTAAGGTTTGTTTTTTTCTTTTCTTTTTTTTTTTTTAAAGTGATTTAATTTATTAAAACAGAAAAAAGTTTTATTCTTTACTTAAGTCTGGATATCTTGTGCTATGTTGACACTGCAGACTTTGCAACATGTTTTCTTTAAACTCAGGAAGTATAGCTAGCTACATGCAAAGATGAAGCAGGTGTGGGACTACTGAAAAAGTTAAAATTGAAAAGAAAAGTGTATTCAAATTGGAAAAAATTATGTCCTTTTAGTTCACAAAAAGTCTCAGCTCTAATAGATGGGCCGTGGTGTGTTTCATCTGCTGCACTCAACCTGGTATTTACTGAGCAGTGACAAAGCTGCATCTTCATTGGAGCAGATTAACTGGGCATATCTCAAATGGGGAGTAGATATCTCCTTGGTGTGAAGCAACTTCAAGGGGTAGCCATGCTCAGGGGTGGAAAAAATAATGTAAGAGCTTGAGCAAGCACAAGGGAGAGCTTGGCTTACACACTTGCCTTCCATAGTGAGATGCATTTGTTCCTGAATAGCTCTGTCCACAATCTGATAACTGTCTGGGGACAAAGCTGTTTCTGACTGCAGGGTTCTCTCTGGGACAGGGAAGATCCAAGCATAATCTGCAGATTTTTGATCTGAAGACTTTTAATTCAGTTGTACCCCTTTAGAGCACAATATTCATTATGCATGGTAACACTGTGAATATAGAGCTAGAATGTTTAAATGTAATTACAGTATTTGATGGAAAATATCAGTTTTGTTGAAATAAGTATTATGTTTTATCAAGGCATACTTTGCTTTCGTTTTATATGTTTGTATTCTGGAAATATAAACAGTAAACTGAAGTATTCTGATAATGACTTCCATAACTTGCTTTTTTAGTGTTTCATTGTGAAAAAGCTGAGATTTTCCAGTTTTCTGTCCAAATACTTTGAAAGGTCAGAGTTTGCAAAGTGTCAAATGTATGTATTTTGAATTTAAATTTCAATTTAGAAAAATTGGAAAATATGCTTTTTCCCTAAAGAAAGAGGGAAGAGGAAGAGACAGAGAGACACATCCTGACTCTGTGCAAGAACATCAGAAGAAAAGTGCGCTATCAGTAGAAATATATTTTACTGTTGCCTGTAATCTATGTTTTCCATTCACACCAATTTCTGAGCAGACTGGCACCTATTTTCCATTTGTTATATGTGAGTAATTCCCATCATTGAAAATGGAAGTTATTTGTTGTATCAAAGAGAAAAATGTGGTTAGAAGGTGATTGTAACTGTTTTTTCCCCCTAATTTTCTGTGCTGTGTGTTATTATTTTGTGGAGTGCCATCTTTTTATTTTTTCTGCAGTGTTTCTCATATTCTGAATAAAGCCAGCTTGCAGTAATTTCAAGAAGAAAGGCATCCTCTGCTTTAGTGTGCTCTCGTTTCAGGGCTCTCTGCAGGCAAACTTGCAGATCTGGATAGCCTTTTCTGTTTCATTTTGATCTGTTTTACTTTGTTAAAACCATGCTGATGGTCCCAATGATCTCTGCTCAGCTGCTGAGTTTCAGTACAAACTGGAAGCTCACAGCAGTCCTTCTGGCTCATATCATCAATTTTAGGTTTTTAACACTAAAGAGCTTAGCACATCACCATGAGAAACTAGAAAGAATTTCTCAGCTGGGGAGGGGGGCAAGCTGCCTCAGTATTGGAAGCCACAAAATGGGAGAATCACATTTGTATTTCCAGGGTAATGCTGCTAATGATTAAAATATTCCTTGGTTATGCACTGAGCACGCTAATATTTCCTAAACAACTGTGCAGATTCAGAGTGTTCCGATCTTCAGGCCTTTATTGACGAGGGGAATTTTGCCCTTAAATTAACATGAATGATGGGCCTTCCTGAATAGTTTCACCTTGGAGAGCTAATTTGTGCTAAGCACTCAATGTGCTGTGTAGGAAAGCAGCACAGAAGCTGTTCTATTGCTTCTGCCTTTCCTTGCATAGTCATATTTGTGCTCTGGTTGTACAGAGAGTGGAGTTGCTACTGTAAGTGAAGTTTCAGTAGTGTTCTTGTGATCTAAAATTTTTTTCTTTTGGTAGTATGTTTTACGTTTTGCAGATTTAGATCTGGTTGTAAACCATGTGTCTCCAGTCTGAAGGATCCCAGGATGGCATTTGTCTGTCTGGCTTTACCTTGCCTTGTAACACTCAGGTCTTCGTTTGAGCTTTCCCTCAACTACTATTGTCATTTGTGAGAAATGCACACGTTTGTACATTAGTTCTAAAAGCTGACCTAAAGGAGATCAAATGAACTCATCGTTCCCAGAAGAGGGATATTCCCAGTGCAATTTCAGAGCCATATTTGTGCATTAAAATACCCAGTATCTGGACAATATTTCTTAAAAGAACAAACAAAATCATTTGGCATGAAATGATGTGACGACAGAAGATCTCAGAAAGCTTTTTTTTGTTTTGTTTGCTTGTTTTTGCAGACGTATGGCTGTGGTTCAAAGCTCTATTGGCTAACTCCCTGGCTGATTCCTTCTGGAGTATAACTGTGTACTGCAAATAATTCTGTTACCTGAACACATGCCAGTGACCTTTCTTATCCTGCAAATAAGTGGCCTGCTTCATTAACATCAATATATGAGAAAGGGATGACGTGATTGAGCAACAAATTATAAGTATCACTGTCTTGTCTCTGGTCAGCTTTCCATTCATTGTGGAATGAGTGAGAGCACCCAGTCTTAGTGTTGAAATTTTTCTTTCCTAAATTCAGGCTACTGATAAGCCACTCTGAAGTACATTGGAAAATTGAGATCTTACCCAACCAAGAGAAAGGAGAAGCTGCTGGATTTAAGATTGTGAGCCTGTGCTGCCTAAGGATGAGTAATGAGTCAGATTAGGTACTGCTGTGGTGCTGTAAGAACTGATGCTGTATGCCAAGTCTTACCAACTGTGAAATTACTATTTCTGCTTGATAATGTTTTGTTTTAAAGCAGGATTTAGAGAAAAAGCAATAACGGAACTTTTAAGACAAATCAGACTGCTTGTCAGAACTTTTTCCTTTGGTCTTCAGCCAACAGTCATATTTTTGAAAGCTTTAGACTTGGTATCTTCTCAGATGTCACACTTTTTTCATTTCACCCCAATTCACTGGATAATTCAGTTGAATTGGTTGAATTTCAAAGGAATACAGTCACTATTGTTTTGCCAAATTGGGATACACTGCTTGAAAAATATGTTTGCACATTGACATATTTTATATGGTAGAAGTAACTGTTGTTTTCAATACACTTTGAAAAGAGAATTTAGGGTTTGATTACTGAGTTTGACTAGCAGCCTTGGAAACTAAAATCCACTATTTTTACTAACTTGGCAGAGGAAGGGATACTTTTCTGCCTTAACAATGCCTGCATAGATACCTCTAGGATAGTTCAGGTACCATCTGGATTTTGAGGTCTCTTTGCTTAAAGTACAAAAGGTACATTGGTTGTCATGGATTTTATATTCCTGTTTATTAAACCTGCCTAAGACCCTGACTAGTACTTGGACCTGGGTGTAGTATCCAGTTTCTGAGCAGAATCTCTGAGTTTGACAAGCCTGATGAAGCGCCTAGGTATTTTGGCTGAGGTGGAGTCTAAGACCATCAATTCATTTTTTGTAGTATTCTTTGTAAATAGATTTTTGATATGTGCATTTGTCCAGTGGCTTCTGAAGGTCAGAAATCCAGTAAGGAATTGGAGTGGCAAGAATCTGCTTCCTATTTTTTATTCTCAGGAGCATTCAGTTTATCTCCAATCCTTTTCAAAAAGGAATAATAATGCTCACTTCACCAGTGGTTTTAGAAATAGGCAACCAAGACGTACATCTAAGATGAAGGGAAAACAGATTTCTAAGAGTAATTTTTAACTAATGATAGTGCCAGTGTTTTATTAATAACCAGCAGGCTATAATGGACAGTCACCAAACTCCAAAATAAATAAATAATATTGGTTGGAATAATCTGTTCTGTACTTATAAGAACTGATAACATTAATGCTGATGTTTAAATATTTATGTTTTCATTACATTTGTTTTGCATAGACTTACTCAGTGATTCATAAGCTGAGTTATCTGTCGATTAGCCAGGCATCAGATCTGCCTCATGAAAATTTTGGTGCTTCCTTCTGCCACCTCTCCCACCTTCTTTTCTGCCACAAAATACTTTTATACAGATGCCCCTGAGTAAGGTTGTGTAATGTAGTTTGACTTCTGTTGTCAAGAAGTCAAACAGCTAAGCTCTAACAAATAAGATAGAAATCACCGTGTTCACTGAGATAAAGATGGCTGAAAACCCAAGCCAAATCTGACTGACAGATGCGTTGCTTGAAGATTATGAAGTGATAAGTCAATGAGGCTTTTGGAAGTCCATCAAGTCTTAGAGAGAAAGGACGTGAGTGATGCTTTTCTGAAGTAAATTTTATATTAAATGTTCTCATTCTCCTGCTGGAGCAAAAGCATACCATGCAGCTTCTCGGCTGGGAGATTTGGAAAGAGATATAGGCTGGAAAGTGTTTTAGAAATGTTTTTCCTGCCGGGTTATGGCCTCATGACGTCTGAACTGCATCCTTTGGAGGGGAGGGTGCCGTCACCCAGAGCGCGGAGCGGAGGGCGGTTGATTCAGCACCAAAGCCAGCTCCCGCCCCTTTTCGGACGGGAATTCAAGCTTCAGCACCACGGCCAGCGCCAGCAGGCAGGAGGCGACACGTCTTGACGGCACCGTGTGACGACAACTGTTTATCGTTTGTCCGCCGAAAAGATGATTGCTTAGACCGGTAAACTGCTAGTGCTAACCTGACTGCAAGGAAGAATCTTCTTGTGCCTGTGAGCAGGTGTCTGGGATGGACCTTGGAGAAAGCACTGGTAGAATATGCTGCAGAGCAGCGCTGCCTGATGGAGCCTGTGCTATGGGACAGAGATAGGCCTGCAGTATGGCCAGCTGGAGGAGACAGAGCTGGAAGAGGTCCAGCCTGGAAGGGGGCAGCAGCAAGGCATGGGGTTCCCGACCTCAGAACCTGGAATGAAGCCAGTATTACCTGACAAAGGGTCTACTTCACCCCTCTGGTGGAAATCCCATTCCATGAGGATAATTCTTAGTAGAAGTACTCCATTATGTAAATTTCCAGAGGTCTGTGGAGTGCAGCTCATAGCTTTGACCCTACTGATGATCACTGAGTGGCTGCCTGCAGATTTCTGTTTACATTTCGCTTTTGTAAAAAAATATGGAAAATCACACACATAGACTCTGTGGAAAGAACATTAACCTAGCAAATCATAGAATCATAGAATAGTTTGTGTTGGAAGGGACCTTCAAAGCTCATCTAGTCCAACCCCTTGCACTGAGCAGGTACATCTTGAACTAGATCAGGTTGCCCAGAACCACAGACAGCCTGGCCTTGAATGTCTCCAGGGATGGCGCATCCACCACCTCTCTCGACAACCTGTGTCAGTATTTTACCACTCTCATTGTAAAGAATTTTTTCCTCATGTCCAGCCTGAGTCTCCTCTCTTTTAGTTTAAAACCATTACCCCTCATCCTATCACAACAGGCCTTGCTAAAAAGTCTCACGCCATTTTTCTTAAAGGCCTTTTTTAAGAACTGAAAGGCTGCAATAAATAGTGATTGATAATGATAGATTAATGATAGATTAGTGATAGATAATAATGAGATTAATGGTGAGTAGTTGTCATAGGCCACAATAAGTCTTTCTTCACAAGCTTAGCTCTTCCTAGTGTTCCTGTACGTTATCTTTCCATGGGATCTCTGGTCATACAAGATAACATGGAGCTGCCCTGGCAATGAGTCAGGTATGTTAGGAACTGGTTGCCTATAGGACTTGTCAAAGTATAGTAATTGAGGCAAGGGACTGCAAAAAGAGATGGGGCACTTCTCATATGAATATGTGCTGTCTTTGAGAACTGTTCCTCTACCGTGATGGGAAAATTGCTTAAACCAGGATTTTCACATTTGGCTACTACTTGGACAGTCTGCATTTTCTCATCCCACATTGAAATGATTATGATTCCTGATTTGCAGAGGTTTTGGCAGAAGCAACACCATCTGGGCACACTGGAACATGTCCGTAAAAAGAGGATTCTAAGTACATGTCAGGTGCTACATAACTGAAGGGATTATGAAAAATCAGCTCCTGCAAAACTCAAATAGACTTCAAGTTTACAACTTCCAATTTCCATTGCAAAAATCCCTATGCTTAAATCTCTACCATACCATCTTCTTGAAGTGTTGGGAAATATACATTTCTTCATATTTGCAAAGTTCTTACACTCCATGGAAAAGCATGCAATATACATTCATAGACATGATATCTGTCAATCCCCATTGAAAGCTAAAGTGCTGTGGAATAACAACCCAGGCTAGGGTAACTAAGAAAGCAGATAATGAGATAAATGTTATTTCACCTTTTGGCCACCTGTTGCAATACAGCCCAAGCCAGCAATGACTGAAAGTCATTACTGTTTGACAGCTGCTCCAAGAGCTTTGTAAAATGACTGTGTAATTGTTCTCAGCCTTTTTTCTTGTGGACAGGTGTCCATACCATGATTAGCACTAATTGGCAATGTTGTTGGCAGTCACAGAAGGAAAACTAATGAAAGAATGAGTGTGGAGGGGGAATGGTTTTCTCAGTCCCCAAAGCAGGCCTGTCTATGTGCCTGCTTATTCTGGGAACAGAATGTTGTCTCTGTACCCCTTCAAACATATTGTTTATGAGAATTCAAGTTCTATTAAGAGAGAGAAACACTGATTAGCTGAAAGTGAAATTGAGGCTGACAATGGATGACCTGGTTTAGGAAATTTTAAACTTGTGCTTTGATCAATGTTTGGTTGATTTAAATTAGGTTAGAAAGTAAAATTTGGTGTCAGAAAGCAGGAAATGTGGAGAAAGAGCTTTAAAAATACAGCATTCCAAGGAGAACTTGGAGCAGGCCGAAGTGAAATATGTGTCTTAGAAGGACATAGGAAAAGTAAAAAAAAAAGATAAGGTTTGTGTGTAAGGAAAAAGAGAAGATTGTTCCTAGGAAGTGAAGGGCTGAAGAAGAGCTGAGTATGTGTGGGAGAGTATGATACTGTTGTGCTACCATGTTAGGAAAAATAGAGGGGACATGCATTGATCCCTGTATATCATTTTATTCTCCTCAATGACTTATCAGCATGGAGCCAACTGCATCTTGTATAATGGATGTACTTTCTGTAGGATCAATACAGACTCATCACACAGCTGGCAGTATTGAACATCTTTTCTGTCCCAGCCTACAGCATTTATTCTCTCTTTTGTTGCTTATGCCACCTTATGTGTTCTGATGACATGGCATTAATGGATTTTGTTGGGTAATGTTAAAAAAACTTGACTCCACACACACATAAGAGCACAGAGGAACAATGGCAATGGGGAATCTGAATAATAACCCCTTCCAGGACTGTCACATGGGGGTGACCAGCCTCATGGTCAGAGGGTGACACTATTACAGTGACTCAGTGGAAAGGGTCTCTGGACCCTGGATAGCAGGGATAACCTACAGCGATCAAAAACTTACCATGGGAGGCCAGGATGAGTGTTTTGTGACTGCACTTTTATTGGATGTTTTGGAGAGGAACTGCAAGTGGAGAAAGGGATGGAACTAGATGATTAGGGAGCAAAAAAATTGGAAAAATGTTCTATGTAAAAAGGTTGTTGGTCTGTATGCTGTCTGGCCATGCCTGGTTCCTGGTCAGGGAAGTCTGTCTTATCTGCTGGCCAATCTCAATTTTCCTGGATGAGGGACTCTATTTTGCATGCATGCATGCATATGCATGTATGTCTGCTCTCACAACTGAAGTAGGAACACAGGCCATAAAGTGGCAGCACATGGGGCATGTGAGGGTGCACTTGTCAGTGTGTGGTCATTAGCGAACATCAAGCCAGTCTAGCTGGTGAGATGGGTAAGTGGCCTGACAGCTAGTTATTGAAGCAGCTGTAAGTCTGGGCCAGATACTAGGGAGACCAGAGGGCTGAGAGTTGACTACTGGAGGGACACTGTGTGTTCTAAGCATGGCCTGTGAGACTTGTTTGGGTGTATGTGTGATCAGCTATGGCGGGGCTGATGCTGTGTCTGCATGTGAATGTGTGTATAAGCCTGTCTGCAAAGTGAAGGGTCTGTACCAGTAACCAGAGTGGGGTGTGCACACCACAGCTGGAGAGACCTGTAAGCCAACATCTGGGTGCTGGATAGACTGAATGACCAGCTATTGGAGGGATCCATATTGTGTATATATGGATGTATTTCCCATTAATGGACCTTCATCATGATTAGGCAGAGAGAACATTGGTGCTGTTTGAGTCTGCATGAGTGCTGAGTATTTCTGTCTATATTGTTCTGTGTGGCTTGCTGGGTGTATACATGTATATGTGCTGTATACATGTGTGTGTGCATGTACCTACTGGGAATACATGCTTGTGCTGCTTGCTGGCTAGACTGTGGTCATGGAGCTGCACTAGCCTTGCCTCTACTAGGTTATTTGGTTTAGCAGCTCCTAGCAGTACATAGTATGTATAATCATCATGAATGCAGAAAGAATCCTGGGGAAGTCAGTATTTGAGTATTTCCAAACTTTGGATATTTTCCCAAACATGATGTCTCTTGAGACTGAGGAAAATAAACCGTTGGAGTCAAAGGTCCTAAAACGAAGGAAGGAAGGAGAAATAGGACGCATTATATTTAGGCTAGTCTTTCCTGTGATATATTTATTCTTATTTTCTAGAGAAATCTATTCTTCTTACATTTCTCTTTCTCTTTAATAAGTAAAACCACCACAGAAAGTAAAAATGTAGGTGATGTACTGAGGTTAGATTTTCCGAGAATGATTCCCTTCATTCCCTTGCTAACGTGCCTATAGATGTTCCCCTATTAGGATAATTGTAGCATTTTATTATGTTGGCAGATCCTTCGTAATATTTTTTGCCCCCATTAAGCAACAATGGATGCAAGGAAATCGTCTCAGCGCAGTAGTTGTCACTCCATACAGGCTGTCACTTAAAAGAGAGAGATGGCATTTTAAGGGCTGCTGCCTGCGTGTGAAAGCCTTGTCCAGTCTGAATGTCCTGGCTCTTAGAGCACTGCCTCATCCTTCTAGTACAGCTCTCCTTTTACGTGGTGCAGTTACAGGCAGCAGGTGATTTATAGAACTGTTAGAACACAAAAAAAGAGAGACATAGGATCATGGATTTCCAATTCCATTTCTGAGATAAAAAGTAAAGGGTTAGGGCAGATGGTTTTTAAACCTAACAAAGGTATCTTCTGCTTTTATTTATAGTCATTTATGATGCCAGATATTTTAAGTATTTTAAACTCATTAATGAATGTATTTACCTGATGACTATGGTAATAACAATATTTTAAGAGAAAGGAAGAAATCTTCAAGTAAATCCCATTATATGGTGTTCAAGTACTGTTGCCACTACTACTTCTTTGCATATTGTTTACTGTCCCAGAGGGGTAAAACTTCAAACTGAATCACTGCAGGGCCACACTCATCAAATCATTTGTAGATGTATGCTGTGAATGAGATTATGTTTTGGTAACAGCACAGATTGGTTAAAATGTCATGAATTAATTTCACGTGAAACACTGGAGAAGCTTTGCACCTGGAGGCAAAAGAGGAATAAAAAAAGGAAGTTCCAAAAAAGTTTCCTTTCCAAAAAAGGAAAAAAATGCCTTCCAAATGCTAAATATTTTCATTCTCAAAAATATGTTACCGTAATTATAGGGCAATGAGGTGTTTTTTTTTTTTTTAATAATACGAAATTCTAAAAATAAACATTCTGTGCTACTGGAGTACAATCTTGTAGTTTTCCTCACAGGATATGACTGGAAACCAAGATGCTACATTCCTTCACAAGGGGCTCAGCTGTATGAATGTCTCTTAACTGGACATATGTTTTCTGTCTTAGAAGGTTGTGGCTTCTGATAAGACAAAACTCCTATGTCAAAACTTGAAGGACAAAACTAAGTGTCTGTGAATGTAGAATGAGTAATAATAACATTGAAAAAGATTTCTTAAGACCAAAAATAAAGGTAGCCAGCGGAAAGTCAGACTAGCACTCCCTGCACTGGAAGTTACCCAGATGCCCTCAGCTCTGACATGGTTTGACTTACACAATTTTAGCATTCTGTGTTTAAACTCTGTTCAGCTTGATGCATTGATTCCCAAAAGCTTTTGCTCTTGAATAATTCAAGAAAGTCAACTGTCAGCTGGTATATAATTCGGAGAACTGCATTTGTACTTTTTAAAATCCTGGAGCATGTGCCAACAACTGCCTGAAGCTCAATTTTAACAGTTATGTATTAGAGTTCAACTTGTACTGAGGTGTATTTATATGAATAGACTCTATGGGTTTAGAGTTCTCCCATCAGTTTTTCACATAGACTCCAATATCGCATTGGAGAATGGTTTCATGTTGTGTTATTGAACTGAAAGTTGATAGGTCTGATAATTTCCATCAAGCTTTTCACTGTCATTATACTTGAATATCAGTGATGCATTTCTAAAAAGCTGTGAGCATTGGCAGTCTGATGTTATAGCAAGACACAAGCCACTGGATTTCAATCATGGAGGAGAAGAGTAAGAAACTCTAAAAGAGGGAGAAAGTGAAAAACTTTCTGGGGAACCAAGACTTCCTAGATTCCACGGAGCTGAAAAATTAAGTTTCGATGTAGGAACTGAAAACATATAAACAAAATATAAAGTATTATATATAAGCTAAACTGTATTAACTAAAAGATATGGTTCATAGGCACATGACAAGACTAAGCTGAAGCTAATGCATATACAATGAATTCATAAGTCTGATGAAATCAAGGCATTCAACACACTAAACTCCTGAACAACACTACTGAGGAGACATGGTGGTTCATTGGCTTTTTATATAGCATGACAGTGCTGCTCAGGAATCAAACCCTTGTTTTCAGCACTCTGCAAAGTTGTGATATGGAGACCCACAGAGCCAACATCATTATATTTGCATGGAATTGCATGCATGATGTACAAACTTTGGCTAAGATTTTGCCACGTCAGATGGATCTGGATCCTGGAGTTCGTTTAAGAATAAATGAGATCAGAACTTTTATCCCACCTGATTTTCTCACACATTCACTCACCTTTCCCCACACTATGTACACCTGTCAGGGAAGTTGCTGCTGGTCCAGGATGGTTGGGCAGAAAGTATTGCTGATTCGTGATGAGATGCTCATAGTTACTGGTATCATGTACCCAAAGGTCCCTGAGCATCCGCAGTGTTCATTCTCTGTACCCCTCTGATCTCCAGGATCAGTCCCTGAGTCTTCCGTCCACTGGGGATCTTCTTTACCTTCTTTCTGGACCTCTTTCTTCTCTTCAAAACCATGTCTTCTTTTCATTAACCCTGCTTTTTTTGGCACCTTGTTTTTCCAGAAAGCCAAGTGCCCTTGGGAAGGAAGAAGTCAGGGAGCGTGTGAGCTGCTGTGCGGTTCTGAGTTACCAGCTGCACTTAAACCACAACACCAAGCCTCTGTTTTCCCCCAGTCTAAAGTCTATGTGCAGAAGCAGAGTGTGTGGTCATCCTTTTAACTGGTGGATCTTCCTCATGTTTCTTTTACTTATGGGAGGATTTAGGACATGCTATTTCTATTTAATTCAGGTGTTATCAAGGTTTCTGATCAGTCCCTACTGGCTACAGCAAGCACTTAGCAGGCTTCTGCTTGTCAACTCAGAAGTTCAATTTCAGACATTTATCTCCCCCTGCAACACATACACTCAATCTGCCTCCTGTTAGTGTTCACAACTTCAGCTAATTCTTTGCCCATGACATTTTTGCACTTCTGTATTAGAATTAAGAATGCTTCAGTCCTTGTCAAGGCCAAAAAAAGATCTTGAATTTTTTACTCAAAAGCATGTTTTGGATATGAAATCAGAGAAAACAACACGGAAGTGTTAACAGCCACCCCCTGCCCCAATGTCTCAATATTTATGTTAATATTGCTTAATATTTTTACCTTTTATGGTTTTAAAAGCTTTTGAGTATTTGAAGACTTGCTCTAGAGAATGAATCCAAGTGTGTTATTGGTAGAGTTATATGTTGAAAGAACAAAACCATTGCTGTGGAATGACTGTGGTCTCCCTCTAAGACCTGATGTCTGAACACACTGAGTGAGCCCATCACCTAAGGGTTTGGACTGTTCTAGTGTCTATCAGATTTCACATGATGACTTCCACTGGCAGCTATAAAGAACTGGAGCTAGGATCTTGATGATTTAATTCCCCTCTAGTAAGAATATGTATTTTAATGCCTGAGTAACTAAAGTGTGACCCCATTCAGTTTGGTCCTGTCAAGCCATGTTTTTTTTTATTTCTCCTGGTGGCTGTTACTCAAGTGCATTTGTTATGGTTGTGGTTAATGAATTAAGAAATAAATCAAAACAGCAATAAAAATAATTCTGTTACTTTGCTTGATGCTCAGCGCTTCATAGTACTGTACACCCTCAGTTTACCCCGATGTCGGTGAGATCCAGGGGTACCCAGGCCACTGTTAAGTTTAAAGTCTTACAACAGGCATGCAGAAGGTCCTGCAGCTGGCAGAGGAGCCTGGTTTCTCAGGGTGGTTACAGTCCTAGAACAGTACTTCTCAAGACTTCTTTCCTTTAAAAGTGTGCATCTTAAAGGGATGTGGCAGCCGTGTCAGATGACCAAACTGGTTGGTGCACAGGCTTGCATCCTTGCTGGGGATACAAGGGTTCACCTAGACAAACTGCATGGTGGTAGGAGCAAGAATTCAGGCCTATGCCTGTTACATGGAGCAGGTTCAGTGTCATTGTCCCTGTGCAGCTTCAGTATCTGTTAAAGAGGGGCCTATGTCTTTGCTTCTGAACCCATTTTTGTCCGCTATCAGCAGGACACATTGCCAGGGGCAGTCCTGGTTTGTGGTATCTGTCAGACTTTAGGGTTAACCATGTGGGGGGATAGTGGACCTAGTGAGGTCCCTTGATGTAGGAATACCAGCTATCTATGCGACTAAATTCACAAAGTTTCCTGACCAAGCTCATTAATACCCTACAACAATATTATTCACCAATTAATTAGCTAGGGTTAACTGGCACGTAGCCAGTTTTGCCAATATATACTTCACAGAGTTTAATTACATTGTTCTGAAAACTGTGTAATAGGCTTAATTTTCTGGCTAGATAGTTCAAGTAAATGCAGCACTTGATTTTAGAATGAAGCATTTGATAATGGTCTGTTATGTGACACAGTTGACTACAATACTAGTTTGCAGGAAATGAAAACTATTCATTCATAAAGACACAGCGGTTT
Source organism: Nestor notabilis (assembly GCF_000696875.1). Taxonomy (NCBI): domain Eukaryota; kingdom Metazoa; phylum Chordata; class Aves; order Psittaciformes; family Psittacidae; genus Nestor; species Nestor notabilis. The sequence continues at coordinate 35,429 of NW_009925269.1, read as the reverse complement.
GAGTCACTGTCTGTTGCAGACATTAAAATAAAAAATTAAGTGATTTCTTTTCCTGGGTGAAAGCAACAGCTGTACAAACTTGAAGGTAACATGCTTAAAAGAGAGTGAAAAGTTACTCATCTGATAAAAAATAGGCTTTTAAGTATTTAGCAGTAAAATGCACAAATGCTGTATTAATGTGTCATTCAGCTGTGGGTTTGACAGGTTCTACAGAATAGAGCACTTGACTCATCTTCTATGTGGCTCCAGACTTGCAGGTATTATCTGAATGCATGACCTAGGATCAGGCTTTCCAAAAATCTCACTGAGAGGGTGCAGGATGGCGGTGCCATTTCTTTCCCTTGAAGTTAGATTATATGGAGGAGAAGCGAAGAGGAAGAAAGAAGCAGGATACATGATATAGTGGGTTTATTACTTGCTTAAAAGGCAGGTAAAGGATTCTCACGCCTGCCAGAAATACATGTTGAATACAATATATTGAATCTCCATCTACAATTTTATAAAAATATAAATATAGATTTATTTGGATCTGGACTGTATTTTTTTCCTTTGCAATAGGATTTATGCTTTTTAATAATTTCAAATGTGTGGATTAGTATGTCTACAATGATTAGCAGTAATTTCTTTCTTCCATTACACATTCAGATCAGTAGAAAACATAGCGTTTACAAAGACATAATTTGTTTCTTCAATACACCGTATGAGGGAAGAAACCAAGGAGACACAAGGTGAGGCAGTGCAAACAGTCTGCTTATTGTTCTTTTTATCTGAGTGCATACAAATTTATCGACTTGCTGGACTTCGCAAATGTGGGCAGAGGAAGAACAGGGTGTGTAAGGAGTAGATGAGTGTGGTGATGTTAGTTTTGGAGGGTTGGCCTGAATTTCACTCCTTCTATGTCTAACCCAGTCACAGCCATATGTCTAACCAAGTCACAGCCATTTTACTTCAGTTTTGAACAACTGCCTCAGGGCTAGGAGTGGGACTACGTTTTGTGTGGTTGCATGCAGGGAGGTAAATGATAGCAAACACCTTTGGACTTTTATAGCTCAAACCTGTTACTGTCTAGTGTACAGGAAGACGAAGGCACCTACTATATCATAATTAAGAAATTTTTCTAATCAATAAAGCTTTCTTAAAAAATGTCTAAATCTGTGAGCATTGAACTTCACAGCCCTTTCATACAGGACTTGTACCAGGCCTACCTCATAAAAAAGGCTTGACTAGGATGTAGCTTTGGCATTGCAGTATGCCATATTAAGTTTTAGAGCTTCTTTTATTGCTTCTTCAACTTCTGAGAGTATTTACAGAGTCTTTACTGGAAGTAGGTTTCCAGGTTCTGTGCTCTAATCTTGCCACCTACAGTATTCAGTGAAGTCTGACTTGGGAAGGAATTGTTCTTGGCTTTATTCTCTAAGTGATCCAGTCCTAACAATGAGTCTATGATGATGAATTTAATTTATGTTTTGTCATAAACTGTTACCTACTTGACTTGTCTGTGTAATATGCAGCCTCACTCAAAAGAGCTGTTGGATATATTTTCAATTGCTTTGTGTGAGTCATTGTTCTAGAGGGAGCTTTTATTATAGATTGAATACCTGGGATGATAAATTTACATGTATAAGAACTGATATACGCTGTAATAAAATTATACCTGTTTCTGATGTGTGCATATATTCACACACAAGTATACATTTGCATTAGTACAAATACAGACTCAGAGAGGCTTGGAGAAAGAAGAATGAGAAGGAAATACTGTAATACTGCCAAGAGGAAGCACAATATCTTTGGTCATGATTATTATTCATTATTTATTCCTGTTGCTGCATATGACAAGGTTATTCACACAGTCTCTATCCTTCTTGCATAGCCTCTTAGGCTGCTTGCTTTTTCCAATGCTAAACCAGCAACTTCAAAAACAACACTATGTGGGAAAGGAGGAGAAAAGGCTGATTCTGGACATGCAGAAAAGTCAAAAAAACCCCACCTGAAATGGGAAGCTGAATACCTACCACCAGAAAAGACTACCTGTAATATCTTTTCATGTACTCCTGCAGTATATGAACTGCTAAGCAGAAAACAATCCAACTACAAGGTCATGGTACGGGAGGAGGAGTTTATAAACAGGTGAGACTGAACTATAGTAATTAGAAAACTAGACCAGATCTAACTGGAAAACTTCATGCTAGAGCCATAGAAGTTAGGTGTAAGGGTGGGGTTTGTTTATCTGTCTGTTTCTGGCAACTGCTTTATGTTGCTTGGACCAGGCAGGACAAGTTGCTCAAGTGTGCTTGGGTACATCTCACCTCACCTTGAGATCTGCAGTGTGGACAGACTGTGAGTCAGTCACAGAGTTCCAGCTGCATGTTAAAGGCGATTTTTTGAGTTTAGTTTATCTGCTTGTTTTAGGTCTCTATTTTAAGATGTGTGGTGCTCTAGCTGTGCCCCCACCTCTCCACTCCCTGCAGCAAGCACCTTCTTCCTCCAGATGTCTCCAGCACGCACTGAAGACATTTACACTGGATCAAATGACTGTCAGCTGAGCTTTGGGAGTTAACTGTGCTTGTTTTTTGCCCTCAGTAAGCATGAGGTCAGCTATATTGCCTGCAGTCTCTGGGAAAGATTTGAACTAGTGTAATTTACCTTTCATTTGCAGTAGGCTTTACCTGCACGCATGACTGGTCACTACTGTCCCACTGAGGCAAGCTGTCATGTGTCCTCCCAACACTGATGCAGTTACCCGGACAGGAAAAGTGCTTCCATTAGTACTTTTTCTGCTATGCGAGCCAATATGAGCTAGAGTGGCAAAGCAGTTTAGCTTTTTTGCTGGTATAAGCTAAGACTATGCTAGGAGTTGCCCACATAGTTATGCTTGTGTGCAGACTCTGATGTGGAGCCCATAGGTGCATCACTGCAGGGCTCCGCTGGGCACGGGATCCCAGGGGAGTAAAATAACAACAGGTATCTGAAGGGTGAGGGGTGAGAGTAAGAATCCTTCAGAAAGTGGATCAAAACACGTGTTGCAAAATTATTCCCCAAGGTTAACTCCACAGGAAACATAACATTGGATATCTAAAGCTCCACCTTGTCAACCACATCCACCCGACAGCAAGTGTAGCTGATAAACACATTCAAGTACACTAAATTGTCATTATTTGATTTAAAACATAAAGTGCAATAAAATTAATTCCTTTACACGTTGGTTTCTGATTGCTGTGTTTTGCTATGTTGAGTTGTCAGCAAAAACCTTCATTTCATTTTCAGATTCATCTTTTTCAACTCATCTGCTTGGGAAACTGTAGCATCAGAACTAAACAAGGACAAACTTCATTTAAAAAAAACAAACTGTCTTTCAGATCTACTGTCAGTGACAATAGCCAGCTTTTGATGTGTAATTCTGATAGTGGCCCAAAAGAGAAAGTCTGGCAATGGAGCCCTGTTTGAGAATTTTGGAGAGAGGTTTTGGAGATTATTTTGGGTTTTCTGAACTATTTGAATTATTCGTTGGCAGCCACAGGCGAGTGGCATTTTACAGTATGTTAAAATCAAGCTTTGATATCTGAAAATAGCTCCTTTGGTATGGAGCTTGTCTTCCTTGATTCTCACATAAACTGCATATTTATCATATCTGAGTGTTAAATGGTGATATTCTGGTGTTTTATATGCAGTGAAATGACAAGGTCAGTTTTAATTAAGCTGAGAGATCAAGCCCAGTCTGTATTGCACACTTCTGATTAGGTTACTTCAAATTAACATAAGTTTTTGGAGACTTCACTGAAGTCAGTGGTGTTAAACACCAGCTGCGCTGGCAGATAAGCGTGGGATATAAGACGGAGATAGAATTCACATTGAAATTAGCACTTGGCACAATATAATTCTCTGATTGCAAACTATGCAAAGTTGCCTGCACTAATTGGTTGATTTTATTTGAAGCAGATGTTGTTAGCTTTCCCACTAATGATCTGGAGAGAAATTTTTTTGAAAGACATACCATGTTAGGTTCTCTGCAGTATAATAAGCTAATTACAACTTTAAGTACTTGCAATAATTAGTGCAATGTGTTTAAAGGGGTCCTGATCTTTTCACCCTGCTGCATTATAGTTAGGGTATCATAAAAAACAAAAAAGAGAGCTAGCTGGATTTAGTTTTCCCAATCTGGCTTCTTGTTTTCCCAGACTTTTGTATTAAGGAGATAATGAACTAGACTTTTGTCTTTATTTTAAGCACACCAAAAAGATTTAAACCTTTCTTTGTCTGTTTTTCTCTAACCCCTTCTCTAAATCTCTAAATCAAGTCTCTTCAATCTTATCTTTGCCCATTGAGGTAAAGTCTTCCAGCACCTTAAAAATCCCTCTAGTAAACAGTTCTGTAGAGCAATGGAGTATTTGTTTCCTATTAATTCATTCGATCATTTGCCCACGTATTGAGATCCAAGGTATACCTGACTTACAGAAAGAAAACAAACAAACCCACCCTGAAAGCTTCCTTCTTTCTAGAGGAACAGTGCTCCTTGTGCTTTGTACTGGTGATTAAAAACTGCTGCTGGCAGTTTGCAAAATAGACACAGGAAGACCATGAAGTGATCATGCCTGTAGAAAAAAAGGAAAATCAAGATGAGTTATATGAAAATGGTGAATCAGAAGTTATCCTCATAATACCTTTTGAAACTCCTTATGTGTGCTGCAGATGGTGGGTAAACTACAGAAATGGCTGTTCTGAGAAACCGGTTTAACAATACCTCAATTTATCTAGAGGTCTCCTGGCATGGCTTGATAAAACTTGCTCTTCAGAAATCTTCAGCTGGTATTTACATCGAAGATGCTTTCACTTCTCTGTGGAAGTCACTAGAAGCCAGATATAACCATCTGTACAGATATGGTCACATTTCCCAGTTCTTTTATTTTGTGGGCTGAGGAATGATGTGATGAAATCTCTCACACACGTTGTGCCGTTTCAGGATGCCCCAGCTGTTTGTGTGACACGTGTAGGCTGGTTACCAGACCCTGGTGCCATATGATACCTCCCTGCTGCTACCTGATAGAAGGGTCAGGGGACGGTCCCTCTGAGTTTGTGATTTGGGAAACTGATTTATTGCCAGGGGCTGCAAGGGCAGATATTTCCAGGAAGCAGGTGCCTTGGACAGTCGTTTTGCAGTGGACTGTGTACTCAAGCCGGTTCACATTTAGCCAGGTTGAGACATGCTGTTTGCAGTCAGTGGGCTCCAGCACATGGAGGTGGTGCAGTGAGAAAGAGGGTGACAAAGTAAGAGGCCCACAAAGTCTTTTGGGCAGGCAGAGGCATGTGCAGGGACATTCATGTCACTTGTAGAGGTAAAGCAGGAGGGAGCCGGTGAAGAGCCCGAGCAGCCAGCAATTTGACTGGACTCCTGCTGTCCCAAAAGATCCTCTCTGAAAGTGCATCAGGCCCAGATATTTCTTTTAACTGCAAGTCATATCTGTGGGCTGTGTTTTCCCTTGGTACATATCAGAAAACAGGATAGTTTCAAACTATCATATTTTATTTCTTTTTTTCCTCTTTCTTTTCTATATTGGTTTTCAAAAGAAATGCATCTTTTGCGTGTTAGGGCATGAGCTGACTGTCCTTGTGTAGCTCTCTGTAAAGTGCATGTAAGGAAGGTGTTCAAAAACAGATCCTGGATTTAGCATGGGGTACTTCACTGAGGTATTTTCCTGGGTTAGCAAAAGGGACACAAGATTTAAATTATTGCTTTATTTTCATCAAGCTTTCTCCTTTGAAATAAGCCAGTAAATTTACATCTTGGGGATGGAGGTAATAAAAGCAAATATTTGTCATCATTGCAGTGGTGAGCTTTAAGGAAAACTGTTGAGTTAGCACTAAGCCATCACTCAAAATAAACCACAGTTTGTTTTCTGCAGCTCCTTAAGGCCATATTAATTACTCTTATTGCTTTGGGCAAAATCTTCTAGCTGTGGATTTAAGCTAAAGCAAACATGCTACTTCCCTTCAGTCTGAAGAATTGGTAAGCAAAGATTCTTTGTTATTTTAATCTCATGATTCAATCTCCTGCTGCATTAATTTGGTGATTTGACTAATTGGTGGTTTAACCTATTATTAGTGTTCTTCCATTAATTTCCTGATGCAATTTTAATGACATCTTGATGTCACTATTGAATTAAAGACTGTTTAGGTTTTTTTTCTTTTTTTTTTTTAAAAAAGAGGAGAGCAGTAGTTTTAGATGTGGTTATCTATTTGCTGAACTTTGTCTTTTTTCATTCCGATAAAACTCATGGAAGTATAGAGAGCTGTATCTTTTTAATATAGCAGCTTTATTCCTGAGTCAAACAGCTGATTTACCCAAGAATTTCTGTGTTTTTTACAGAGTCCATTACATTGTTCTTAGTCTGTTACTCTATCTGGAGGTCCTACTCCAAAGACCACATGCAATGCATCTAATGGTCTCCATGTGAAAAAACAGCTTCCGGGGCCAGGAGATGGTCACCATGACTATTCCCTTTGGACTATGGCAATGTAACAAAGCAGAAACTGAGTTCTTGGCTTTGCTACAGTTCATCCTAGGCATCTACACAAATCAGTTTCCTTGTGCCTCACTGCCTGTTCATGTCCTAAATAAAATGGGGATCTCAATTCATTTCTTTCATCTTTTTCCACCTATATTTATGCTTTGTACAGTGCTGGTTAGGATCTTGAAGAGCTATGAGGCACAAATCAGTAGGAGCAACTGTGTAATTAAAACCAGGTAGTACCAGATATGGTGGAGCCAGAATAACTCATAAATTGGAAAACCAAGAAAGAGTGACCCTACTGCCTCTGAAGCCATGCAACAGCCCTACTGGGTCATGCCTCTGTAGCACTGACTCTGATGCAGAGGAGTGTAAGACGTGTTGACAGCCATTGTGAGAAATACCATAATGTGAACAGTCATATAATTTCTAGTTTATTTAGCAGTGTAGCGCAACTCGCAGGGGGACGAGCTGTGCAGCTTGCCCAGTGGCAAATGTGGTGACAATGTGCATCCGGCCACGCAGTGCACAAGCAAAGCATCCCCACATCCTGGTCCCTCCTTGGCTAAAGAGACACTAAGGTCAAGGCACTGTTACCTAGCAACTAATGAGAGCTGATTAATCCGTTTGTGGGTGTCACATGCTGCAGTGATGTATGTGAGCCTGTGCCTGCTTCTACTATTTGTGTAGTGGCAGGAAAAGCAAGTAACAATTACTGGTGAACGGCATCAGTAATGCTGACAATGGCATCATTAGATGTATAAATAATCACAGCCAACAGTGACTTTCTGTTTTCAACACTAGCATCAGATTTTGAATTTTTAAACTGCGCTATTGTTTCTTTGAATGCTTTGGTGCAGACGGGCTTTAAATGGGAAAGGAATGATCCTGGCAGATACAGGGCAATTCATTTTTTTCCAGACAAGTGAGATCTTTGCTTTCTAGTGGGTTGCCTGCATAAGCAAAGCTTCCCCTTGTCTTCAATGTATGTACCTCAATTGCCTGATCAAACTAAAAGAAAGGGAAAGTCTTCTGAAAGCAACTCTTTTGAGTTTTAGGAGCCTCTGAAGAGTTAAATAAAAAAGAGCGTATTTTATAATGCATCTGCTTGCTGTCTGCAGCACATTCTGCAGAAGGCCAGTACCTCACCCTGTCAATGTCTAATGAACTGTGCAGTTCCATATGATTTATCATGGCTGGTGTTCCACCAAGAATGATCAATAATATATTCTATATAATTTCTTTTTACTTCCAAATGCACCCAGCAGGGTACAGGAATTTTTTTTAAATTGTTGGAAAAAAGTGAAAACCCTTTCCATATTTTAATAGAGGAGACCTTAGCAGACTTGCTTGTGTTTTAAAGGCTTAAACTCAAAAGCAAAACCACTTTTCACATACAGTTTTTTTATTTTTAAATAGGAGATCACATGAAAAAGATTAAGAATTTATACGTGGGAAAGAGACTTCAGAGTGAATAGTATTAAAGGAGGAGATAAAACTTTAAAGAATCTATTTTTTTACAATTCAGTTTAGACAATAAAGCCAGAAAAGCAAACTCCCTGAGGCTCCGAAAAAAGCAACAAGCAGCGAAGTTTGGCTGAGACCCAGCTGCAGTACAATGTTGCCCTGTTTCTCCTGCCCTTCATCTTCCCACTCCCTCAAACGCCCTGCGTGAGACCTTCCGTTTTCAGGCATTAATTTTAGATTTTTTTCCCTGGCTCAGGAGGATAATGGAATGCAAAATTGTCTCCCCTGAAACGACCAAATTGTTTTGGGGGCAGAAGTGAAGGGAGAAGGCCAATTCTCTTGCTGAAAACCAGACCAATTTGAGCTATAATACATTTTTTGCCTCCCTCTATCATGATTACTTACCCTTCTCTGTCTTGTTTATTCTAACCACTGAGAAAATTGTGCTGGAGAGATTTTCTTCTGATTAGTGATTAGGCACAAAAGGAAATTTGGACTGTCTTCCCCACTCATTCCTTCTCCTTTGTGCTAGGCTTTTACCAGCACTTACGCATTTTCACCAGACTTTCCTGAGAAGTCTCTTTCTTGTGTGCTGCATTCACACTCCCCAAATAACATGGAAGTCAGATGTTTGCCCCTTGACCAAGGGTGTTTTGGAGATGGTAATGTGAGGTCTGTTTTTCTTTTCTAAATCTCAGATCACTGTGGAAAATGGTTGCTGCTGACTGAGGAACATCTGGTAATGCCCCCTGCACAGACCTTGCCCAGGAAGCAAGGGGCTTCTGCCCACAGTCAGAATACAAAAGTCAGAGCATGGGGCATACCAGATTGTCCTCTTCAAGTGTATTTATTTAAACCCTAATTGACCTCTGAAGCTTAAAAGAGGCAGCTGAACAGTCAAAAGTAGGAGGACATACAGGAGATTTTAAAAGCAAGGAAACTGTCGTTTAAAACTTTCAAGCCTCTTCTCCCTGGAGGCAAATGGCAGAACACATTCACCTCCCTGTGGCTGTCCAGTTTCCCCACCGCACACAAAGCAAGCACGGCAGAAAGGTGTTTACAGCCTTTACAAGAAGGAAGAAGTGCACCCTCTGAATTTAATGTTTGGGGTTTTTTTTTTTTTTTTTTTTTTTTTTAGAGAGTAGAAAAGAAGGGTAAAGAAGCTGCTGTTTTGTTCCTGATTATTTATACAGGGGGCATTTACCTGAGACGCAGTTGTGTGTATGCTCTTTAGCACATACACAGTCTCTCACCTTCCCCAGTAGGAAAATGTTGCTGCAGGCACATAAAAAAAAGGTGTTTAAAAATCCAGCTCTTAGAGGAATCATGCTGGGGAAGGGTGTAAGGGCAGGAGGACAAAAGAGAGAGACACGGTGAGCTTGGACCATGTCGTGCGATTAGATATTTCTTTTCCCACAGAGGATTTTTCTGCCCTTGCCTCACTTTTCTTTTTAGTCCAGCCCTTCCTCTCTCCCTGTGGCCCTCAGCATTTATCATCTCACCTGCCCCACTTGCTCGGTTCCTCCCCAGGAGCTGACACTGCCCTCCAGCTTTGGAAATGGGAGGAGGTGAAGCAGTCCCACACTGCAAGCATCTGGAGGCTGCTTGTGAAGACTCTGACTTCTAACATGTCTACTAAGCTCCATGGCCACTTCGATCTGTTTAAAGGTAAATTAAAGGAAAGTATATTAAGAAAGTGTTCTTTCCGTGCTCATGGGTGTTTCAGGGCAGCAAATGGAAAGTGCAGGGCAGTGCCTGGCCCTGGGTATTTCCCACAGGGGAAGAGGTGAATGGCCAGGGCTGAGGAGGAGGTGGATGGAGGTAAGAGGATGAAGATGGGAGGGATGTTGCCCAACAGTTAATACACAGCATACATTTCTGTTAGAGGGAAAACTAACACTCTGGATTTTCATCCTAATTTAAGATGATGACAAATACTGAAGTGTCAGTATCTCAGACTTTGAGTTCTACAAAAAGCAAAAGAATAGTTGTTCAAGAGTATTTGTACCTCTTACTAACAGACTGGTAACTTAAACGAAGTACCTCCATAGGCCTTAGTTAGTCAGTACAAGTAACAGAATAAAATCCTTTTTAGAACGTTTTTTCAGAAGAGGTTCTAAATTACATTGGTGGCATAAGAGGGTTTAAAACAGACTAAAGAAGGGTAGCAGCACCTTGGTTGTCCAGTGTGTGGTATTTGCACCAAGAGCGGTGAAGGATGTCGTTTGAAACTCTGTCCCTGCACAAATGTTCGTGGCACAAATATCTGTGCCTGTCTGTGGCATGTCTTTTTTGGCCAAAGTTGCTTGGTGCTCCAGTCACACGTTTAACAGCCTTTTAAGTATTCTTTACGTAAGCTATTTCTCCCTTGCTGTCAGTATCCACTAAGAATAATGCCTATAAAGGTTTACATTAAGACAGAGGAGACCTATTTCCTGTAAGTTTAATTCCCGTGTAAGTTTATTTTACCCTCCAAATTGTTTGGAGTTGGTTCTTAGCCTTACATTGCTGCAGGCTCTTATTGGTTTTATATTGAATTGGACCTCTGACAATCCTTCTTGTGTGGAGAAGAATTTAGACTTTCACGGTGGCTCCTATTCTCAACTAGACACCTCCTTAAAACTTAAGTCACTATGATGCCTCTGGATCATTTTGTTTTGTCAGTAGTCACATCTGTCCTGTAACGATACGTTGGTTTTTTATGTTAAAAATTGTCCAGGAGATAGATGAGGCTGTTCTCTCAGTAAAGTCCTTTCATATAAATATAGTTAAGCACTGGGAGAACCTCTTCTGATATCTGTTTGGTTATTTTAAACAGTGGCTGCTTCATACAACCACACAGTTAACAAGAACCACTGCGTACCCCTTGCTCTCCTTTTGTGTGGGCCTGTGAATCTGTCTGTAGTTATGAATGTCCAAACATCATCAACAGGAAGACTAAGGGTTTTCTCTCCCCAAGCCCCCTATAGGTTGAGATGAGAATGCTCTTGGGATGTAGCCTCAGGCAGGGCCATTTCATCAGGTATCCTGAAGAAGTGTTTTCACAGTGCAGTTACAAGTGGCATACTTAGGAAAGGAAGGCCTTGCTTCTTTCCTGGGGGAATAAGAAATACCCTATCTTAACAGGTAAGACAAGTCTTCACTGTGGACTGGAAGGGAATCACCAAAGCCCGTTTCAAGTGTGGTGCAGCCAGAGGTTAAATTGTGAGCTTACAGTGCTTTGATCCTTGGTATGCCAACAGAAACTTAGTCTGAAGGCGGTGAGCCTGCAAGAGGCATCAACTTTTCATGAGTTACCTCAGGCCACTGCAGTATGTGTCTCCAGGTCCCCTCTAACACTCACACATGTTGGGTACCTACCAAAACTTGGGGTCTAACACAGCAGATGTTTTGTCTGGGATGATCCCACACACTGTATAACAAGTGTATTCTCTGTTGTGATATTCTGGTGTCTGCTTCAAGGGGCAGGGAAGACACCTCTTTTGCTTCATGTTTGTGCTGTACATCTTACATCTCTAAAACAAGAATAATAGTGCTTTATCCCCCCACTTCTTGTCGTCCCCCACCCCCTTTTGCTGCAGGGCAGCCAATATGTTTTTAACCATGCTTTGGTATTATTGAATGTCAGTCACCAATTTGAGTCGATCTAAGTTTGACTTCCTTCTCAACTCTGCAATCTGTTTTTCTCTGTGCAATATTGATTTTTTAGAAAAGAGAGCCAAAATCAATTAAAACCAAACAAATTTTGACACTCTGGGCTTTCTGCTGTGGTAGCAGTTAATCACATGTTCATAAATATGGGTCAGAAAGATGACATTAAAATTTAATGCAGTTGGTGGAAATAAATTAAAAAAGGTCTGCTGGAGAGATTTTGCCATAGTTCTCTTCCCACAGTCTGTCAGAAGATGCATAAACCTGTGACCTCTTTTGTACACAATTACAATGTATCTCGTCTATCTAAAGCCTGATAATTACAAGGTTACGTAGTCCCTTGGCAGGCTGAAGAAAAGGTTACTCTCATTTTCTTCTAAGGGCTTTAGAGTAATACTGTGTGCTGGAAAGGTGCATAGTCATTTAATCCGGTGTGAATGGGGAGGAGGGATGGTGTCTCTTGCCATTGCTGCTTAGTTACTAATGAAATGACAACCCTGAATTTATGTTTTAGTTAGTACTATCATTCTCCTTATGTGCGCAGTGTGTGTGTCTCTGGGCTGTGACTGCAGACACCCGAGTGCTACTGAATAGGGTGTGCTACTGAATGGACAGTATTAACACAGACATAGCAATCGTGAACTTTTGGGCAGGAAAAGAATAGGAAGTGATGGATGTAGAAGCAGCTACAGATGGGCAAACGTGTTCACATGTTAAAAGGTGCTGCAGCTTACAGAAGAAAAGTTAATGTTTAAAGGCCTTTATATTCATCAGCTCACTCACAGCCAGTTTAATTCAACCCTCTGCTGTAGCAATGCCAGCCACAAAATACGATGGATTTCTCATTACGGTACATGATTCTCCAAATCTTTGAGCCCGTAGAGACAGTGATCCTCTGTCCCAAATAGATGGCAAAATCCTCTTCTTTTTCTTGCCCCTGCACCACTGCTGATGAGTTCACGGAAGCAGTTTAGTGAAAGATAAGAAATTCCCTGTACAAAGTCAGCAGCTATTATATCCAACTCACAGCAGACTAGAATACCATGGACCACCTGTGAGTGCTGGATTTGCTTCTGGGCAACAGTGGCTGCCCTCACTCTGACCTTGTGGCAAAACTACCAAACTGTAGGGCTCAGCATGCCAGGCAGTTTTCTGTGCTGTGATCCTAGGATCTTAAAATACTGTTTAACACTTAATACAATCAGCAAGACTAATAATTAGAAATGAATCTAATGAATACTTGGAAAGAGTTCAAAAAAGAAAGAAGATAAATGAAAATGTTATTTCCCTGGAGATCTTCTCAGTGTTTTCCATTTGTGACCCATCTACTGGTGCCCTGCAATAAGGGGAATGCCCACTGGATGTCATGATTGCTCCACAAAAGTGCAAACACAGTGTAATTTATCTAGCAGTCAAAATGTTATTCCTGAGAGGAAGCAATTTTTGGACGTATATTTTGTGTAGTTATTCTCTCTCTCTCCGTTTCAGCGTCTCATCTATACACATGCATAAATCCTCGGATTTCTTGAACTGTTCAGAGTCAGAAAGACACAGCTAAAACCCTGTGTCTGTTGGGTTGTGATTTGTGTGAAAACAAAAGGATGACTTAAATTTGTCGGAAA
>NW_009925269.1:7085-22155 GCF_000696875.1 Nestor notabilis | reverse complement strand
AGGGAAAGACTCTTGCCACTGATTTCAGAAAAAGTTAGTCGCCCACATACCTTTGAAAAATCAGGGTTGTATTGCCATGATTAACGAGAGAGAGGGAGAGTCTGTAATTGCAATCAAATAGATTCAATCACTTAATTCAGTGGTTAATGAGATCAACAAATTGTATGTGGGTCATCTCAGCTTTAGAGTCATGCCCTGCCTGTTAAGCTCTTTACGGAGAGAAAGTAAATAAGAAATGAACCCAAAAACTCACCAAACCTACTTTCCCCCTGCCAAAACCTCTTCTCCAGCTATCTGAATTCATAGTGCATTGAAAACATGACTGCAAATGCCTACATTCTGCAAATGTCAGAGGTGGCTACCTCTTATTTTAATTTACTATTTAAATGTATTAAACATAAAAGGAATCTTGTTAAATGTCATAATCATAATGACAATCCAAATGAAATTAGCTAGAAGAGTCAATTAGATTCAGAGACCAAGCAGGAAGTAAAATGAGTTACTGGGAAAGGAGGATCCCCCAGACACTACACAGCATGGATTACAGTTTTAAATGTCATGTGGAAATGAATACAGTGCTAATGTTATCGTACTTACTGGTATGTTATTTGCTCAGTTTCCAGAAAGTAATTTTTATTTTTTTTCTTGAAGGGTTAGGAAAACCTGTGGACTTGGTAAACACAAATTGTGCAGCAGTAGTGGGCTACCTGAACTGCAAGCAGACAAAGACTGTTTGGATCCATAAACATTGATTTGTAGAAATGAAGCTGACATTTATGCAGAAATTACAAATGTTTTCAGTCACAGAATTGTTTCGGTTGGAAAAGACATTTAAAATCATCAAGTCCAACTGTTAAACCAACACTGCCAAGTCCATCACTAAACTGAGTCCCGAAGTGCCACATCTACATGTCTTTTGAATACCTCCAGTGATGGTGACACAGTGACTTCCCTGGGAAGCCTGTTCCAATTCTTGGCCACCCTTTTTAATGAAGAATTTTTTCCTGATACCCAGTGTAAACCTCCCCTAGTGCAGCTTGAGGCCATTTTCTCTTGTTCTGTCACTTGTTACTTGGGAAAAGACACTGACACCCACCTCACTACAACCTCCTTTCAGGTAGTTGTGGAAAGCGATAAAGTCTCCCCTGAGCCTCCTTTTCTCCAGGCTAAACAACCCCAGTTTCTTCAGTGACTCAACACAGGACTTGTGCTTTAGACCCTTCACCAGCTTTGTTGCCATTCTTTGGACACACTCCAGCACCTCAATGTCATCTTGTGAGAAGTCCAAAACTGGACACAGGATTTGAGCTGCAGCTTCACCAGTGCCAAGTAAAGGGGGACGATCACTTCCCTTGTCCTGCTGGCCACAGTATTTCTGATACACTCTTCTTATTTTCAGTATCAAAATAGCTGGTATTCATGTGTGGCCAGAAAGGAGAAAGAAAGTGGAAAACGAATGCATTTGTGAAGAGGACAGATAGATAAATTTCTGTCATTTAATGTGGAGACAATATCAGTCCTTTTCCTCTCTGCCTCAGGCTTTAATTTCCTGAAATGCTGATGGAGGCAGTTCCATGGTCGTACTGTTGGCCCTTCCTACCAGCACCATCTCCAGTAACAGGTCTTACAGACCCCAGCAACAGATATTTTCCTTATTAGTCCACCTTGTTTAGTTGTATGTCTTTTATTTTTATGGAGTGTCCAGATACTGATGCTTTGGCCAAGATCTTTTTCAAGATCAGATTTCTGATTTGCATTCTACTGTCATGTTTATCCAGCAGAGAACAACTTCAGATTATGATTATGTTGTAAATCTTTTCTGTCACTCAGTCACTAATATTTTGCAACTGCTATCTCCAGTAGAATGAAAGCAGAGTAAACGTACAAGATCAACTCATAGCTTACAGATATATAACTTCAAAATTACTTCAAGGGTGACAGGATACAGTTTAAAACATTGTTTAAGTTAAAACTAGGAAAGGCTTTACAGTTTCTAAAATATTCTGCATACAAATGTTATTCCTATCTTGTCCCCTTCTCCCATTAACTTGCAATTCACATTAGGACTTCTCTTAGCCTTCTTTTTTCTTCAGTCCCAACATGGAAGATTATGAAGGACAAAAAAAAGAATAGCAAGTTCACCAAGTGGAAGTGACTCTTGATTACTTAAGTTTCTGGTGGATGATTTATCTTTTACAACACAGCTCCTGAGGGCACTAAAAAGCACGAACAATGGCTCTGCAGTTTAACTGGTTTAACTGTTTTAACTGTTTTGCCCTTCCTTTCAAGATCGCAGGTGAGTTTATTTGTAACAGGAAGCAGAAAGGAGAAGCTCACCTGGGATGGTCCAGGCATGAGGCAAAGACTTGTTCTCCTTCAAGATGCAGCTGATGGTATCTAGTGCCTGTGCCTCCCAAAAGCTCTGTGCCCCCTGTGTGTGCCCCCTTCCTTTTGGGATGGAGTGGTCAGGAAAGCTGTGGGTAAATGGTGATTTTGGGCTATGCTGTAGTGATGTTTTGTGCTTGTTTTCATTCCCTTACTCCTATTCCTAGCTGTCTTTTTGCCTTTCTGACTACTGAACGTTGAGCTGACATTTCAGGAAATTACCCAGAGTTATTCTGAGACCTCTTTCATGAATTGTTAATGTAGACCCCATCATTGCATATGTATAGTTACAATTGTTATTTTGCCATGTGCATTACTTTGCATTTATTGACATTGAATCTCTTCTGCCATTTGTTACCCTGTCACTCAGTATCATGAAATCTTTCTGCAAGTTTTTGAGGTCAGTTTAAGTTTGATTTTCCCACACGCTTTTCTACCATCTGAAAATTTAGCAACTTACTAAAAGAGATTCATTATATTAATGGCAAAGAATAGATTTCTACAGTTCACTTATGAATATACGGTGAAGAGAGCTGGCTTTAGCCCTGAAACTTACTCCTGTGGGATAACCTCTCTCCACTGTAAAAATGCCCAGCCACAATTTTTGACAGCTCAGCTTTTAAAGTAACAATTATTAATTAGTGGGCTCCCTCTCTGTTCTTCCATGAGAGTTCAGTATCAGTGAGAGCTTTTAGTGTCCAAACTTTTCAAAAGCTTTTGGAAAATTCAGGTATACAACATAACCACGTCACTCCTCTCCAAATGCTCACTGATCTCTTAACACAGCATTAATAGTCATTTGAAGCATTTCTTTCCTTTAAAAAGCCATGTTGTATCTTACTTGTCTTCAATATATCAATGTGTTATTTAGTACAAAACTACTGCTATTCAGTTCACTATGTCATCCAGGCTTACTGCACAGTAGCTGTCATTGTCAGTGTAGCTCTTATAAATCATGGTCCCATTCTCTGCCTTTTATTTCTCCTCTACAGACACTCATCTAAACCATAGATTAAGAGCTACACAGCTTCATACTTTAGCAGTGTTGTGCCTCTGCTGCTTGACCCTGGGTGAAGATCATCTGATCCTCTCATTTCTTATGATTCTTTCCCTTTGTTCATGACACTCTGGATCAAAATTATTCCCTGGCCTCATCCCCATGATGATGGGGGTGTCAGCGAATCTCACAGCTCCTATGGGAGGGACCATGGAGAAGAGTTAATCAAGTTTTTCTCCTGCAGATTCATCTTCCCTGAGGGCTCCTTTTAGACAAGTAGGATTTTTCAGCCAGGCTTGTTCTCTGACAGCCTTCCAGGTACTGTTTTTTGGAAAAAGTGTGTTTGATTTTTATTTCTTTAACAAGTCATCCTTCCTTGTCTTTTAGATGTATCTGATAAGGTTTTACAGACATCTTCTTAGAATTTAAGCTGTTTTTTATTTTTCTCACTTAGACTTCTTTTTTTAAAGATCTCTCTTTTATCAGTAATGGCAGCATTTACTCTGCCATTTAACACTGTTGGCTTTTACTGTGGTCAGATGGTAATCTTTTCTCATGGGCAGTGCATTATGAGGCTCTAATGAACAATCTGTAAAAATTCCATAAATTTGTCCTCCTACGTGTGGTTTCTGCCTCTGCCAATCCATTGAACTCCCTTCTGTGTATCCATATCATTCTTCTCTCTTTGAAATTAAATACTCCTATGAGGTTTCTGTATTTTGTGTACCTTTTATGTACCTTACAGTACTAATCTAGGGTGGCTGTTTGATACTGATATCATGGGTCAGCTACTGTGTCTTTCTTGGGTTAAAATCTTGACAGGAGAGACCTGGCTTATCTGACCAGCTGGTTCAAGAAGTAAAGATTCATGTTGCTTAATAATCTGACTGTAGCATCTCTCCCGAGTGTGAACTTAGGCCACGAGGGGCCAGACCAGACTATTTGTACCACTGTTCCTATGGTGGGTTTACCCTGGCCAGCCACCAGTCACCCCCCCAACATCTCTCCTGTCCTGTGGGATGGGGGGGGAAACAGATGGAAGGTCAGAAGACTTGTGGATTGAGATAATGACGGTTTAATCAGAGAAATGAAAAGCTGAGTGCACAAGCAAAGCAAAAAGAGGAACTCATTCACTACTTCCCATCGGCAGGCAGATGCCCAGTCACTTTGAGCAAAGCAGGCTCTCAGCACCATGGTTTGCTTGGGAAGACAAATACTGTAACTAGACATATCTCGTCTTCCTCTGCTTTCCTTGAGCTTTTATTGCTGAGAATGATACTATATGGTATGGAATATCCCTTTGGTCAATTCATGTCAGCTGTCCTGGCTGTGTCCTCTCCCAGCCTCTTGCCCACTCCCAGCCTACTCACTTTGGGAGAGGGGGAGAAGAGAGGAAGCCTTGACATTATGCAAGCACTGTTTCAGCAATAGCCAAAATATTGCTGTGTTATCAGCACCTTTTTAATGACAAATCGAGCATCATAGTGACTGCTCTGAAGAGAGTTAAGTTCTCCCAGCCAGACCCAGTACAGTCTCCACCCCTTATTCCATATTGTTTGTATCATACTTAGTTCCCACCTCATCTGATAGGTCCAAATATCCTCTGACCATCCCATTTATACACTGCTTCGTTTTTATATCCTACTCAAATCCTTCCACTTACCTACATAACCCACATCCCATTACAATAGATCATCCTTCTGTCCATTACCTTTCTTCTTCCTTTCTGTGATGGGCTTGGCCTTGGCCAGTGGCAGGTCCATCTTGGAGCCAGCTGACATTGCTCAGTTAGACATAGGGGAAGCTTATAGCAGCTTCTCACAAAAGTCACCCCTGTAGCCTCTCCACTACCAAAACCTTTCCAGGCAAAGCCAATACAATAGAGACGTCTTCTAACCAGGCACTGATGTCTTTCCACCATCTCAGATGAGTTTATGTCTGTGTTACCAGTAGGTCTGCTTCCCTTGTCACCTGCACAGGGTGTTTGCTTATGGGGTCAGTATATAGGTAGGCTACTGGCTACTTTTCTCTAAGCTTAGCTGGATAGCTTTCACTTCTGCAAAATGACTTGACTCAACTTGTCCTTTAACAGCTTTGATAACCTGTCATGTAGGACTCCACACAGCAGCTTTTCACTTCCTGTGGTTTCCTATAACATGACATGATCTGTTGGTAAATGGAGCATGGTGCCTTTCATCTTCAGATAACTCATAGTATGGTGGTGCCTCTTTGGCATGTGTCACCTTCTTCAGCAATGCTCCAAAATCTCTGCATTCTGTCCAGTCCATGATTTCTTCTGGGGTTCCTGGGTGGTTGGGATTCCCCATGTGAGCCCCTTTTGTGATCAATGCTACCCATGTATTCCACGTAGCATCAGTCACATGATTTGTAGAGGGAACTTCCCCTTTGAACATCCAGTACAACATAGCAGTCAAGATGCCAAGAAGAGCTGTGCTTCAACAACTTCTGAAGCAGCTTGAATCCCTTCATATGCTGCTAGTATCACTTTTTTTATTATTATTATTTGGGTTGTAGTGGGCCTTAGATCCTGAATACCCCCTGGCTGCAGTGTAGAGCACAGGTCTCAAAGCTGGTCCATGTCCAAGAGCTTCCACATGAGCTGTGTCCTGTTTAGTGTGTTCAGAGGCTTAATGCTGCTCAAAATATTTCTTCTTTGGGGTTGCTTGACTGACAGGGCTCACAAGCTGACTGTAATGCAGAAGATAATTTCTCCAGAGACCTACAATGCCTAGAGAAGCTTGTGTATCTTTGATGTAAGCTGATGGTCACATAGATGGTATCTCATGGTTCACATCCATAGGGGTGTGGCGATGTCCACCTTGCTATTTTATTTTCAATATCCAGATCTCTTGTGCAAAACCTTTGACCTTGCTTTATTTTATGGCAAAACCTGCTTTCAGAAAGGTCTGGATAATTCTATTTGCTTTCTCAAATGCTTTCCTTGCTGTTTTGCCCCACACAGTGATGTCATTAATGTACGGCAGATGCTCAGAGGTGTCACCCTTTTCTGGTGCTGTCTGTATCAGTTCATGACAAACGGTAGGGCTGTGCTTTCACCCCTGGGGCAGTTGATTCCAGGCATGTGGGACACCCCTTCATGCAAGACCGAACTGTGGCCTGCACTCTGTTGCTAAAGGGATTGAGAAAAATACATTGGGAATGTCAGCTGCAGCATTCCGCTCGGCTGCCTCTGACTCCAGTTAATATTGGAGTCATAGCATGTCCAGTACAGCACTCTACTCTCTCCATCCATACAGTATTAGGGTGCGTTGTCACCAGTGTCCAGCGGTGCCTGGCATTGTGTGGATCTGACAGCCTAGCACCCTGGATCCATGGGAAAAGGGGCAAGAGATGTCTTTCAGGAGTGGGATGCAAACCCATGCCTCATGGGGAGACATCCACCTCAATGCGGTGCCTTGAGTGGCAGCTGTGGAGCACATCACCATTTGGGCTGCTGTGAACTCCACCACGGCCGCTCCCAGAGCAGCTCCCAAAGAAAAGAAGAGACACTGCAATGAGGGGAAAAGGAGCTATTCCAAAAAAACTGAGCTGTTATGGGGCCTGGTGGGTAAAGATGTTTTCCAGTGTGACTCCAATATGAACAGTCATGAGAACAGAAATGAGGAACTGAATTATACCTTTACATGAATCACTTTCTTGGGGAGAAATTCGAGGCTTTGGTGGATGGAGAAAGTCCCTAAGGAAGGGAAGCACTTATGTCATCAATAGAAAATCCAAAGAGCTCTGTATTATCAACAGCAAATTCTTGAACGCTGATTGCAATTCATGAGGCAAATCAGAATTCAGCAGCCAGGCAACATGTCAGGAATATAGTGTGTGTTTGTAGCTGTGAGTTTTAGATGACTATACCAAGATCTACAATATCAGAGGGCCTACAAAGAGAGTGCAAAGGTAAAGACACTTCTGCAAATACTAAAAGAACTGCTCTGTCTTGTCTGAAAGAGAGGTAGTACCCAGCAATCTGCATTATATGAGGTGCTGGTACTGGGAAAATAACAGCTGACATTTCTGATCTATCAAGAGGTTATTTATGTAGGTATTTATATAATATATATCTATGTTGTTAAAGAGTTGGAGCATTTTGTCCTTTCTCAGAGACAGTTGCTTGAAAAAGATTACATTTGCCTGGGCTGTGAGATCTGGCTGCTACCTGGAATCAGCAGACAGCCTTTCAGGCTTAGGAAAATCAAAACATAGAGATCATGTCTCTTTTTTTTGCCCTTCATACTTACAAAACCACTTCATTTCTTTCACCCAACAAAATGGCTCCTGGCTGCTTTCTACACAAAAGACTGGTTATTACATACTGACAAATTACTTTGGCTTTGCAAATAGAAAATTCAATAATACTTAGCATAAACTCAATGATCTGGACCACATGAAGTGATATAAGGATATGTCCAGTGAAGGAAAGGAAGAAAAGGTGGGCAACTAGACTTATCTTTTAAATCTTATCTTTGACCAGTCCAACTTTTGAAGATATTTGTTATTTGTATCAATATCAGAGAGGGGGAGGGGAAGGAGAATATTTAAATTATGCATTAAAAGCAGGTCCTGGTACAGTCTCAAACTCCTTCACTTAAATTAAAGATTATTTTATTTCAATCTAAGTGCTCATATTAATGTTTTCAGCTAGTAGGTCACAAGTTTCGTGTGCCAGCACATGAGCATCTGGGACATTTGATGGTTAGCTGACATCAGTAAAGGTGGGTGACAAATAGGCAGTGTCAGAAGGCATAGAAGTATAGGAGGGTTGCTCAGCTGTATGCCTGGATGGTATTGGAGCCTTTGCCAGTTGAACTAATCAAGAGCAGGCACCGGCTTAGTTATTCTCACTGATATATGATTGTCTCACTCTGAGCTCTTCTTCAGCATCTGGATTTTCCCTTCGTTGATGAACTCTACTGGGAAACAAAAAGCCTGTCCTAGGGCTGAAAACTCTGGTGAGGCAGTGGGCCCCAGGTGTTTGAAGTCTGGGCTGTGTACTGTCTAGCTGACAAATGCATTTTAAAAAGCAGGATCCTGGTATGTCTTCCATCAGCACAAACATCGTCCTGGCAAACGAGTCTAGAGAAATTGCTGTTGTACCTCTGTAATACGGGAAAGCAAAACACAGACAAAAGCAGATACAGACATTTTATCCAAAACAAATGGGCTGAAGAACAAAATTGCTCATCAGAGTAATCAACTTTAAAGAGTCCTTCTTTTCTCGACCTCAATCCTTGTTCACTTATTGCACTTAGGTAATTTTAAAAACATCAATGTAACTATGCTATGCTTGCTCTTGTTAATTTTAAGTACAGTAAAATAACATTTTATTGCTTGCACAATTCCCTGAACAATTGCATTTCCTTTGTCACACTTCTTTGGCAAGTAAAAGTGCCTGAGCAGTGATTGTTGGGTAAATTAGTATCATTCACAAGCTCATTTTGCATTTTGGAGTGTCAAATGTTTGACTAAGAAAACTTCTTCCCTGTTGTTGTTGGGTGTGGGAGGAAGGGAGAAGGTAAGTAAATCTTCGTAATAAAAGAGTTAGAAACGCTTTTGAATGTCATTTTTATGTATGTTGATAAAACCTGCAGACACAACCTACTTCTGACTGTGATTTCACTAGTGTGCTGTAACTTCCCACACTGTCTAATGAACAAGCACAAAGGGAATAATAGGCCTATCGATTTAAATCTTATTTAACAAAACAAAAAAATATCAGTGACAGTGTGCAATTCCAGGGGGAATGCTAGGATAAAAAGAAACTATAGGCAGGAAACAGTATGGGATTCTCAAACATCTGTGTTGCATAATGCCAGGGATTTAATTTAGGGGTGACTCAGCTTAATCTGTGGTACGGGCTGTCTCTAGAGGCCCAATGGCCTGTTGGCAAGGTTGTGGGAACTTCAAGACAGGATGGAAGCTCCCCTGCTGCCTGCCTGAGCTGTCTTACTGCAAACCCAGGGGATGAATGATGAAGGGAAATTGATTTGCTTTGGGGTCTCCTCCATTGCTGCATGGCCACAGTGCAGCTCACCTTGCTGTGAGCACACCCTGGCAGGTGCTCCAGGGTCCTCTGTCTTGGGTGTGACTCGAAGGGATCAAGTTCAGAAGTTTAAATTCTCTCAATAACCTCTGGAAGTTTAACCTCTGTGAGTTTAAATGTCAAACACAGATTGGATACTTGCATTAGCTGGAGTGACCATTTACACAGCAGTGTAACAGTTCTGTCTTCTTCCAAATCCCACTTTTCGGCAACTTGGGGTTGAAATGCTGGCATCTGATAATGACGTTCTGTCTGGTGTTACCCAGAGACACAAAACTCAGCTTCCAGAGAACAAGATCTGAAATACGCACATGAAAAAACACATTATGCAAGAATATAGAGATGGAGGAGGCAGGCTTATGAGTATAGACTTATGACTGTGGAAGACCACATTTATTACATCACTGGTGTTTTTGTCGACATAGGAAATGTCACCTAACACAGACAAAAATCATGCAAGAGAAAAAATGCTGATTAATAAGTGTGGGTAGGTTAGAACAGCTCATCTGCATTTCCTTCTTTGCTGTTAAGGGTAACACTGGCATGATGGAGGAACGCAGAAAGATGTACTTATTAATGATTAGTAAAGGGCAGAATTTTAGATCTCACAACTGACATGGGCTCCTGAAGTCTGCTAATTAAACCATCTGAAGATCTGATCAAAGACATTTAATGTGGTGATTGCTTAGCAAGATGTAAATAATTAGATGAAGGCTACTAATGATACACTTCTGCTAAGCATAACTTAGCACTGCTGTCTAAAAAGTGACACTGCCTGCAAATCCTGTGGTTCATTTTCCTCACTGTACCAGCCTAATGATTAAACACCAAGTACAGATCAGGCCAGGAATAAGCCTTGAATTCTACTTCACAGAAAATGTAGACTGCATGATCTGGAGAGTAGTAAAGATGTAGGTTAAGAAGGGGTGGATGTCCTTTCAAAGAGGCCCATTGCTCTTCATTGACTGAAGAGGTGCCACAGTTTCTGTGGCTAGAGCTAAGTGAGATGACTCCTGCAACTAACATGGGGTTTAACTGGGACTAAATCAGCACAAACAGTTGCAGCTGTAATCCTGTCACTGTCTCCTTTGGCTGCTGCCTTTACATCAAACGCTTTCCTGGGCTTGGTTTTCCTTTTGTACTGCCTTGCCCTCCCCTGAGCCTCAGAGCTGAACCCCCTTTTTCAGATGCCTCAGTCCTTTGGAGAGGGCTGCTCACCTCTGCACCCCTCAGACCTCTCCTTCTGGGGCAGAGGACAGCTCTTCCTTCACCAGTGTCCCTTGGGTGTAGGTTTGAGTTAGTTTTGCTTCCCACAGGGGCAAGAGGTCAGCCTGTCTGCTTGCTTCCCAAGTAGTACTCTGCTGACTGGGTTATGAGGTAGGAGCAGTCTCTGTTCTTTGGCAGAGGCTTAGCAGGAACTCAAGGACTTTTTCCAGGTGAGCTGCTGCTGCTGCTGAAGTCTGGCAGACTGTCACTCTGGCTTGTGTGCAGACCCGAGCTACATTGAGATGATTGGTTCTGTCAAGGCGTACGTGACAGTTGGCATACTTACTGGCAGAAATCATGCACCAGAGCAATTTTATGGGTAGGGTTGCAAGTATCTGGAGAAATATAAATAAAAGCTAATTCAAACAGAAGCTAGCCTGGGGTTTCAGGCTCATACATCACGTAAATCTAACCCCTATTGACCTACCGGCTTAAACATTATTTGAACATCCACAAAAACATCTCTCATTTAATAATTATTTCTTAACTGTTTGTAAATGGGACCCTAATATGAAGTGTGATTAAGCTTTGTCCATTTTGCTCCAAAAAACAGCTCCATGCAAGAAATTCCTGTAAATTATCCAAAGCAGCAGCAGTCCTTGGCCTTAATTACAACATTCATTGCACACTTATGCTATCATAGAAACTCCCTGTTTTTAGTAAAACTCAAGAATTATCTTTCTTTTTTTTTTTGCAGTTTTAACATGCATCCTCAGGGAAGAGTCTGTGGAAAGGCTCTGAAATGAGCTGCATTGCTCATTTTGGCTTTTGCTGCACATTAAAAAGGCAACTAATTGATCCCTCCCTCTTCCGGTTTATGCCTTGCTCATCTGCTAACCTCGCCCTGGAGCACCCAACTGCTTTCTTCAAGAGGACACCTTACAGACACTGGTGAACTTCTCCAAGCTCTGAAGCTGCCTCTTGGGCCAGTGTCAAAGAGGCAGATACTTCTTTTGTTGAGATCTGGAAACCAGGTGCTCCTTTGCCTGTCAGGCCTGGGAGACTGGATCTGGCAGCATGCCCCAGGGATCAGACCCTTGTAGTACTGATCCTTCAGAAACCAGAAGGTGAGGAAGGAGAGAGGAGCATGATCACACCACTAAAAACCCCTCAGCTCACGGGGGTCAGTGTATGCATTTTTATGGTGTCTACAGCTCCTCTGCCTGCCACACATGCCCATCACTTGGGTCTGGCCGCTGGTCTGAGAACTGAAATGTTAGGAATTGACATTAAGGCTTTGTCTAACTGGATGCAACAAACAGTTCTAATCTTCGCAATCTTCCCAGATATGTGCTGGGGGTGCAGCCAGGTGCTCAGCACCTCTGTTGCACCTTCATTGTTTTACTGGGTAAGGGCAGAGTGGGGGGTGACAGGGGTGGGCTAAGAGGAGGGCAGAGTCCCACAGCCATGCTATAGCTGTACGCTTCTATATGACTATACTGCTATAGGATAAGTAGATAGGATACAGCTGTGGCTGCAGCTTAAGTGTTCTTGTGGGCTAAGGTGGAAGTAAGGTGATGGACAGGTCAAAATTGAAAGCAAATAAATGAAAGAAATCCAAGCTGGATTTATCAGAAACTAAAAATTAGAAGGGATGGAGAAAGACAGATAAAAATTAGAGTAAGAAGCTGGCAATCCTGAAATGAAGTAGAACATAAATTCCAGAGATCAGAAAGCCAAAATAAATTTAATGCTTTAGATAGTGAAATACCTGCTGAACACCCCACAATATCAGAGAGACAAAATAATCCCTATTTTGGAGGGATCCTAGTAGTTTCTGGTGGATTGGTGATTAGACTTGGCTAGCTCTAAATCAGTGTGTCTTGCTCCCGGTTTTGTTACTGGTATTCGTCTTCTATTTTGAAATAGAATTAACATCCCAAATTTTAAGTTTCTGTGGAACACCACAGTCTTCAACATTTGTTCCCTCTGGATTGATATTCTTCAGGTGAATGTTTATATTATTAATTTTTACAGAGCCACAGAATGTAACAAAACATTCTACAATGCTACAAGTAAAATAAAAATCAGTTTTAAAACAAAATCAAAATGCATCTTTTAAAAATGCTTTATCATCCCTACCCCAAACAATGCTCACAGAACTTACCATGTTTTTATAAAATATTTAGTATCAACTTATCAGCAATGAAAGTTTGCTTTATCAGGAGCTGACCAGCTTTGTTATTAATTCAATCAGAGAAAGAACACAGACGGAAAAGCAGTGACTGATTTACTACTGCTTTTTGCTATTGTGCATTCATTTACATTCATGGACAGGAAGTATAAAATACACACACATAAACAAAAGCAGGCATGTACCATTCAGAATGCAGGTAGAAACAGCTACATAAAGAGCAAGGCAATAGGGAAGCAGGTACAATATTTGTGTTATTCTTGAAAATGAAGAATTCATATAATTTGGGTTTAATTGTCCATGTACTATATCTGGCATTTATCTGTTTTGAGTGTTCACCTACTTTCACTATAATTTTTAAAGAGACACAGCCTCAGCAAGGATAAAGACTATTTTATTTGTATGTTGCAAATAAGACATAAAGTGGGAAAAAGAAGAAAAAAAAGTGTTCCCCTTTGGAATAAAATCTCTCAGCAGTTGTAAACCTCTCTGTGACTGGGGTTGGTGATATGTTGAAAGGGTGGAGCAAGCTACCCAAAAGAGAATGAGCAAGTTCTGCATTTGAATGCTTATGCATTTGAACATACGGATCACACATGGTTCTCTAGATGAAAACAAAAGAAGTGATTAATTGCAAATTACATGTTGATAATAATTCCTGTTGAGGACTCGGCTGAATTTTCTCATGTTTAGTAGCTCTCCATCCCTCTTCTGATGTATGGAAAAATCTGAAAATGATAGGAAAAGAAGCAAGATTTCAAAGCCTTTCCAGTTCAGCACTTCTCAGTGCTCTCTTGCTGCCTAGGGTGGTCTGCTTTGAACCCAGAAGTGCAGACACAGAAACTGTTTTAAAAGGCATCCCTATGGAGCCTATATTTTGCTTTCTTTCCACTTGTTAGCCTTTCCTGTCCTGTATTTCATATCAGACAGTTGTACTTTACATTTTTAACTCAGATAGATTGACTTAGCTTTGTGCTCACTTATTCCTTTACTGCTAGGTCAACCACCTCCAATAATACCCAAATTTTGCTTTCACTTTCCAGATCTCCAGCTTCATCTTTTCAAGCCAAGTAGCACAGCCACCTCAGGCACTTTGGATCCATGAACTCATTGAGAATTTGCTAACTGTTTCATATGCTGTCCAAAGCCATCCACACATCTATCTTGTTCCTGGAAGCAGTAAAATTACTTAAGTTAGAGGACAGATCTGCTGAGTAGAACAGCTGTTAATGTTCATGCAACCTACAAGCATAGTGTTAATATCAATGCCATTTCTTTGCCCAGTCTGTCTTCAATAATAAAAAGTATGTGACATCAGTTTGAGGCAATACTCTTCGATGTGGGTTAAGTATACATAATCATGGAAGCTGGAGCACAGACATATGGATGTTGTGCATTCTACTGTTATCTCAGACATCCACCCTCAGCTCCTCTGAAGTCACCCTTGCTCTCATATGAATTTGATGAGAATATGGTAGCTTCCTATCCCGATCTGCCTTTGTCCTGATTTGTATGCAGTTCTGCCTGCCCATTCCCTGTCTGCCTGTTGCTCTTCCTGGTTCTGTAGCTCAGGTCATTCTTTTATTGACCTTCCCTCATTCATATCTGCTCGACCTTTCATTGGACAAATTCTTATTGTTGCTCACCAATATCTCTTAACCATACTTTTTTTTTTCTCATTTATCTCTTTCCAAAATCCCAACTTAATGTTACTGCCTCATGGCAAACAGACTGCCAAACTGACTCTCTGACCTTTCCTACACTTGGATAAGCTCAAGAGTGGGATAAATATGTACTTTCTATAATTATGGGACCCCTGTTGCTCCATTTTCTACAGCAGTGCAGGTTCTCCAGCTATCCTCTGGGATAATCAAAATGGGGTGGGCAGCATTAAGGGCTCCCTGTGCAGTGGGGCAACAACCGTCTGGCTGGCATGAGACGTGAAGGAGGGGTCAGCTGAGGATTCAGTGGACAGCATGGTCAGTCCTGAAAGATCTGCTTTAGGTAGTGTCATGGTTCAAGCCCAGCCAGTAACTTGGAACCACGCAGCTGCTCACTCACTCTCTCCCTCTTCCTTCCTCCCCCCGCTCCCGGAGGGATGGAGAGGAGAATCGGAGGAATATAACTCCCACGGGTTGAGATAACAGCCCTCCAGTAACTAAGGTATAATACAAACCACTACTGCTA
The DNA here is from genome assembly GCF_000696875.1 of Nestor notabilis. Taxonomy (NCBI): domain Eukaryota; kingdom Metazoa; phylum Chordata; class Aves; order Psittaciformes; family Psittacidae; genus Nestor; species Nestor notabilis. The sequence continues at coordinate 7,110 of NW_009925269.1, read as the reverse complement.
CCAATAATAATGATAAGAGGAATAA
>NW_009925269.1:1758-6944 GCF_000696875.1 Nestor notabilis | reverse complement strand
CTCTGCTTCCTCCTGGCTTCCCCTCCTCCCTGGCAGAGCATGAGACTGAGAAAGTCCTTGGTCAGAGTAAACATTACTTTGCAACAACTATAAACATCGGTGTTATCAGCATTGTTCCCAGACTGAAAGTCAAAACCCCAGCACTGCACCAGCTACTAAGAAGGAGAAAAAAATGACTGCTGTAGCTGAACCCAGGACAGGTAGTTACAGGCTTTTAGATGCATATGTTAGGGTGTTTTCTAAATTTGGATGTTAAACAGGAGGTACTTATGATGCTTCATAATTTGAGCTGTAAATGTTACCTGAGTAAAGTCACCTTGAATTTGTAGGTATTTTTACATTCTTCTGTTCAGAAACCCCTATTTCAATTTCCAAGGCTTTTCACAGCAATCATCACCTTTAAATATAAATAAATTCCTTTTATAGTAAAATCAGTGCACCAGCATTCCACAGCTAGCCAAATATATCTTAATCCTGCAGAAGTCAAAGGGATGATGTCCACTGACACTGATGATCTCATGATAGTCATTAATCAATATTTGCTATGCAGTAATTTGCATGTCTTGTTCTATTAGCGGTGATGGTAAAAGGTTTAGATTAGCCTTTAATTTAGCAGTATTTCTTGTTGTTTTCCTACATCCATGAATAGATTCAGGCTAGTTTACAAAGTTACTTAAATTTTATTGTTTAAAGAGAAAAACAATGTCAAAATAGCTTCAGATACCTTCCATTATGTTCTTTGTTGCTCTTCTGTGTTTCTCTCTATCTATATTTTATTATTAAGAAGGTCTGCTTTTACATTTATGACATGAAGTCTGTCAAAACAATGCATTAAATAATTCTGAATCATTATTATCTGATACTACATCTGATGCTTTATATTTTTTTCTTCCCCTTAGATGGTCCAGGATTGAAACCTGCTATTTTCTGGATGTTCTACAGTTGTGGCCGAAACATTCTTTTGTCCTTCTACTCAGGAGCCTTCAAACTATTGTGTTCACCACTCAAAGACCTCAAAAGGTGTTTCCTGTGACCCTTTCAGGGTCTGAACTGATACAAATATGATCCTTACACTAATTCATTTCTTTCAGTCTGTAGCGAGAAGACAGTCTGGAGCAGCACTCATGAGGTGTGGACATCAAGGTGGAAAAGAATTATGGATTTATTTTAGCATGTATAATATCCAAGGCTTCAGTACTCCATGGCCTGCACAAAAATTTGGGGGCAGGGGGAGGTAAATGAGATCAAATGTAGCCTGCACCAATTTTCCTTCTGGAAAAATCTTTAAGAGTTTGCTTTAAGCCTGAGGATAGTATAACACTTGCTCTGCGGGCTGTGGGATTGCTCTATTGGAGATCTACCAGTTTGGCACCAAGGAACAGAAAGCGCAAACAAAACTTACAGGTCTTCCTAATTCTTGAATCCAGTCCCAAGAAATTGCAGGGAATCATGAAAAAATATTTAATCAAGAAATTCCTGTTCAACCCACAGCAGGCCACAAAACATTTCCCCAAATTCTCTACAAGCTTATGACCTGGACTAAAATACAAATAAGCCACAACTGACTTGTGCTTTAGGAAAGGGTCAAGGATGAAATCCCAGTTTTTTTCAACAATAGGAACTGCCTTGGTGATATACTGGGTGATCCTGGCAAGTGGAGTCTTCCTTCCTTGCAAATCAGGGCAAAAATCTTCTTCCAGCATTGTCATCGTGCCAGGGGAAAAATTCCCATCTCTGACTGAATTAGCTGTAATCGCATGGACGAGGCACACAGATTCAAGCCATCAATGCCAACAGACTTGATATCAGCAAGGCATAAATGCACCAGAGCACCCACTGCATCACACTGGGAGCAATAGGTAATCTGTGCTTCAGAATGATGGAAACTAATTCTCGCTCCAAAGCTGGCTACACGTCATTCATTGGAGAAGCTATGTTGGCTGTGCCTACTCCTCCTTGAAACTATCTTCTAGTTTCTCTAAGTGAGATTTTTCTTAGGGGAAAGAATTGCCCTCTTTCTGGCTTCGGTAAGTGATCACTTGCTTTGTCTTGAATAGGTTGTTTGTGCGACATGGTACTGAATATAGGATCAAGCTTTAGAAAAAACAAAAAGAAATGTAGAGAACAAGTCAGTAATACCTGTGATATAAGAGAGTGCTAGAACTGGGTGTTATCTAATCCAATAGTGTCTGTCTTTATTTTGCTAGCCTATTCTCCTAAACACCCCAGAAGTGGAGTAATTCCTTCATGCAATGTCAGTCTAGAGACAGGCTGAGCTTACCCTGCCATTTGAAATGCCAGTGCTCAGGGTGTTGCTTGTAAATGCTGGTGGTGTGGTCACTGTGCTTGTGTGTAAACATGTATGCATGTGTGTATGTGGTTTATATATTTCAAATTCTATTCCTAAAAATGTTCTCCTCAGTGTGATTAAGAAATGGTTTTAGAACCCCAGTCATGTAATTCTGGAATATGATGGAACAGTAGAGACATTTCAGTGCATTTGCAGCACAATTCCAAAACATTCCTCTTGACCCTCATCAGAAAGCCCAGGACGCAGCAGTAGCAGAGAATCTCCATAAATAGTGCTGAATTGTGACTGAGACACCAAAAATGTTTCCTAAAGCTTTGAAGCTGTAAAGGTGTTGGCTTTCAGTATTCAATAAATGTTGTGTTTTCAGAATGCATGACCATACACTCGTAAGAATTACCATTGGCTTTATGACGTTTCTTGAGAAATGGTAACAGTGCTTATATCTCTTTTCTTATAATCTGAAAACTGATACTAGGCTAATGATAAATTTATTGCTGATGAATATCTGTGGGATGAGAACGTCATGCCCAGACACCCTAAACAGAAAGTCTCATGGGAGCCCAATCCGCTGGAGCTGGGAAATAGGCAGAATGAGACAAAACCAAGAGAGTATTTGTACTTTGCTCAATAGCTAAGTACCTGTGGCTGTTACAAATAACATTTCCTGGATACAGTTTGTATTACCCCAGGAACAAATTAGAATTTTCTGAAAATTGGAAGAGCTGTAAGAAAAGTATAGGTATTCCAGGTCAAAAGACTGTATAGACTCCTCTGAATTAAGCATGCTGTGCATATGATTGTAGAAGCCACAACCTGGCAACACACTTGGTTCCTTCCATGCCCTGTTCCTGCCAAGTGAGCTCATGAAATGTCACTTTTGAAACTGTTTTCTGCAGATACTGTGAGATTTCACATGATAATATAATCATATGACTGGAGTGCTGGAATGGAAGGATACAGGCTTTTCAGGAAAGACAGGGTGGGGAGATGAGGAGGGGTGTTGCCCTCTACGTCAGCAGCCAGTTGGAGTGTGCAGAGCTCTGCCTGTGGATGGGTGAAGAATTTATGGATTAAATGGAGAGCAGGGACAGGGGACATTAGAGTAGGGGTCTGCTACAGGCCACCCAACCAGGTAGACGGAGTGGATGAGGCCCTCTGCAGACTGATAGGACCAGCCTCACAAACTGCTTAGCTTCACAAGCCCTCGTCTTCATGGGGAACTTCAATTACCCTGATATCTGTTGAAGGGACAAGACAGCAGGGCATAAGCAATCCAGGAGGTTCCTGGAATGCATTGATGATAACTTCCTTCTCCAAGTGGTAGAGGAACCAACAAGGAGAAGGAATATGCTGGACCTTGTCTCACCAGCAGGAAGGGGCTGGTGGGGAATGTGAAGCTGGAGGGCATCCTTGACTCTAGTGACAATGAAATGGTGGAGTTTAAGATCCTTAGGGTGGTGAGGAGGCTGCTCAGTAAGCTTGTTACCCTGGACTTCAGGAGGGCAGACTTTGAAAGATCTGCTTGTTGGAGTGCCAGAGGATAAAGCCCTGGAGGGAAAAGGGGCCCAAGAAAGATGGTTAATATTCAAGGATCACCTCCTCCAAACTCTCATGTCAGGGGGGTTGGATCTAGATGATCTTTAAGATCTCTTCCAACTCTAACCACTCTATGATTCTATGATATATTAGAGATATGCATGTCATGGCTAAGCATCTTCACATGAGATTGACCCCTGCCCTCCACACCCTTCATTACATCAGTATTGAATATGTATGCAAGAATAAAGGACTGGCTTGTTCCAGAGTAAAACTAGTGTACTGGAATAAAAATGGACAGCCTCTTTATAAACCAGGCAGGTATACAGTTTTTCAAATAATTTTCTTTGGGAGATTTAGTTGTCTTAATAAGCACAACTGGCCTTTCAGCTGTGCAAAAATGATGTGTTTGGCAAGCTGCTATTCCTGTCCTTTCCAGCAGCCTGTGTCATAGGCAAATCCCTATCCCTTTTCAGCAGCAATATCTGTGCTAGCTGCAGTGGCAGCTGTGTGCCAGAAAGCAAATCTTGACCTTTCTGTTTGTGAAAAATAGATTGAATTGTGCTTACTTTAATTTTCTGGCAATGAGCATTATCCCAGCAAGATCAGGGTGGACTTGAAGACTGTTATATTTTAGAAGTAAAGTAAAATGCAATGAGTTTATTTAAAAGCAAGTATATCTGCACACATGTATGGGTGTATCTCTATCCAGAGGAGGACAGACTTTTCTTGCACACAGTAGTGTCAGAAAATGTAACAAGGGAACATTATATTGAAGTCATATGGGTTTTAGGTAATTCATCTTAGAACGAGAATTTTGCACCATAGGCATTAAGAAAAATCCTGCTCTGGCTTTGCTATTGCTCTGAGATAACTGCTAGTAAATGCTGGTGACCTTTCAAAGAAGGACAACCTTTTGTTAACTAAAGAGAGGATGAAAAGTAATGCTGTAATATATTGGCCACATTGCTAAAGCAAAGAGGAAGTGTAAGGTGGAGAGGTATATCCAGGTCAGAATATTGACCTAGAATGAAATGGTGGTATCTTAATGGGTGGAGGTACAGCTTTTTCCACCCCCTTCCTCTTCCTCCACCTTGTTTTATTTCCTAAGCGTTAGACAGAGTTAGCTGAGGCTGTAACCTGAAAGAGCTAAGAACAGATCTTCCCTCTGAAGAAACAGTTTTTCTTTGCCGGAACAGGTGTGTTGAGAACCCTGTCAGATGCTCATACATCAGGAACTCTGAGGGGACTGAGAAAAAGTGTTTCCAAGACTGCAGGGAGACAGTTATAGAGAATGAATGAGCTTTGTACAGGTGTTGGAAAGGGAACATAATAAAGA
>NW_009925269.1:0-1727 GCF_000696875.1 Nestor notabilis | reverse complement strand
AGAAATGGGCTTTTTCCAAAATCTGCACGTCATTGGTACCAATTTTACTGGGTCCAGTGTATGATGATATATTTGCTTCCATCTTGCATATAAGGACATTTTCAAAAGATGTTTAAAGAGAATTTACTAATGGGCTTTAAGCTCATGAGTTTGCAATCGACATTCAGGAATAGTGTCGGAGACCTGAGGCATCCCCTGCTTGTGTACTACAGGGAGCTTTTCCCCTGTGCAGGATATGTGGGAGAAGAAGTCCCAGGGAGAGGAAAAGGGATTAAGAGCAGGTGCACCAAAGTAAGTATTGTGAGGCTGCATGAGTGTTGACAGTAATATTTCAGAGGAAAACAATAAAAAGAAAGGATTGATGTGAGTTCCCAATTTTTAGTGAAATGATCTCAAATGCAAGAATGGCTTTATTCCCTGGACATACCCCTTTTCTGTATAATGTCTTCTATAATGAAAGTGGATTTTATTTTCATTTTTATTTTCCCTTTTTTTTGGTTTTGTTTAGAATTGGAAAGAAAAAGAATTGTTCAAACTGAAAAGAAAATTAAAAGCACCAAGCCATTGTGAAGAATAGAAGAACGTTGTCTGGGAAGCTACGGACCAGGTTAGGAAAGCTAAGGCCCAGTTAGAACTAAATCTGGCAAGGGACGTGAAAGATAACAGGAAAGGCTTCTATAGGTATGTAGCAAATAAAAGACAGACTAGGGACAACGTTGACCCCCTCCAGAAGCTATCGGGAGAACTGGCTACCCTGGATTTGGAGAAGGCTGAGGTTCTTAATGACTTCTTTACCTCAGTCTTCACTGGCAAATGCTCTGACCACGCCACCCAAGTCTTGGAAGGCAAACGCAGGGACTGTGAGAATGAAGACCTTAGGCACACTGGAGGCAAGGATCAGGTTCGAGACCATCTTAAGAACATGAATGTGCACAAGTCCATGGGATCTAATGAAATCCATCCATGGGTCCTGAAGGAGCTGGCGAATGAAGTTGCTAAGCCACTGTCCATCATATTTGAAAAATCATGGAAGTCAGATGAAGATCCTGATGACTGGGAAGATCCCTGATGAAGGGAAATGTAAACCCCATTTTCAAGAATGGGAAGGTGAAAGACCTGGGGAACTACAGGCCAGTCAGTCTCATCTCTGTGCATGGCAAAATCTTGGAGCAGATTCTCCTGGAAAGCATGCTAAGGCACATGAAAAACAATGTGGTTGGTGACAGCCAGCATGGTTTCACTAAGGGGAAATCCTGCATGACCAGTTTGGCGGCCTTGTATGATGGGGCTACGGAACTGATGGACAGCGGCAGAGCAGTTGTTGTCATCTACCCAGACTTGTGCAAAGTGTTCAACACTGTCCAGCACATCCTTGTCTCTAAATTGGAGATACATTAATTTGATGGATGGACCACTCAGTGAATAAAGAACTGGCTGGATGGCCGCACACAAAGAGTTGTGGTCAGTGGCTCAATGTCCAGTTGGAAATAGTAACGAGTGGTGTCCCTCAGGGATCGGTGCTGGGACCTGTCTTGTTCGTCATCTTTGTTGGTGACATGGACAGTGGGATTGAGTGTGCCCTCAGCAAGTTTGCCGATGACACCAAGCTGTGTGGCTCGGTTGATACACTGGAGGGAAGTGATGCCATTCAGAGGGACCTTGACATGCTTGTGAGATGGGCCAATGCTAGCCTTACGAAGTTTAACCAAGCCAACTGCAAGGTCCTA
>NW_009925268.1:19063-49881 GCF_000696875.1 Nestor notabilis | reverse complement strand
GGCAGGAGCGGCATTTAGACCAGTACTGGTGGATGGAGAAGCACACCAGCCTGCAGTGTACAGAGCCCTTCTTCAACTCATAATGACAGCCCCGCCTGTGCTTCTCGCTGGAGGAATGCACAAGTACCTCCACGCAGAGAAAACGTTTGATTTTATACTTGAAAGACGCCCATGTGCAGCCATGTATTCCAGTCTGCCAACCTGGGCAGAGGCTGGCACAGTATTGCTGCCCCTATGCTTGCTCACTAATGAGAGAAAGCATTGGACTTGGCCAGCTGGGGCTGGCTGGCTGCTGAAGAAGCACTTGGTAAAAAGCTGGGAGAAGGAGTAGAAGAAAACAGGACATAAGTCTATGTCTGTAAAAACAGTAAAACTTAACTGTGACTTTGGGACACACCATAACTTAAACATAGATAAAAAGAGAACAGAGTAGGTTTTAAAAAGCAAAACAAAATGCATGCCTCACATTTTGGTGCCAGTGCTGGGGGTTCTGCCCTGCCTTCCTCTGCGCAGCACCAGCAGTGCAGCCAAGGCCACCGCTGCCAGAAGGGGAGAGCCTTGCAGCATGGGCCCTGAAATAAGTGCACGCACACTTCTGTTCTAACTACACATCTAGTAATAATGACAACATGGCCTTGCTCCACTATCTTCCTCTCCACAGTTAAAGCTTGTCTCTACTTCTGTTGCAAAAAAAAAAAAAAAAAAAAAAAAAGATCTCTATGTTTTAAAAGCCATCTTGTCACATCACATGGAGCATTGAGCATGGAGCATGAGTAATTGTTTAGCTCCACTACTAAATGTCACATTGGATATGAATGTAAAATAAAACTTAGAATGCTTTCCTAGTATTGAATTGTAAAACTTACTTATTTGTCAGCCTTCCCTCAAGTGCATGAGATACCACCTCTAGGTGTGATTTCTGATTGTCTGAATGTGTCCGATCAGATTAGCAGAACAGGAACACCTCAAATACTTGAAGATGCTTAGTCCAGGCTTGGCCTTCACAGCCTAGGACACTCTGCAATCCAGAGGCTTGGAGACAGGACAATAAGGCACTGAAGGACATGTGGCACATACCTATTCCTTTAATCTTGGCCTCCATTCTCAAGTTTTCTGCCACCTGAATTCGTGGTGAAACATTCAGGTCGTTTACATCTGGGAGACCATCAGGAAATGGCTGAGCAGGTGGGAGTAGCGAAACCTTTGTCAGGCTGAACATGTTTCCTCACACCTGACTGAGAGGGCAGTTTGCTTTCATTCTCTGCAAGATACAAGCTTGGCTTCTCCACAGACTTCAGCTAACTAAGAGCAACACAAAAAGCTTTGATGTAGAGACTAGGCCAGCAACGCAGTATGGCAGAGCACTGCCACCCAGCAGCTGCTCGAAGGGCTCTCCTTAGGGCTGGAGACCAGCTGGCAGGGGGGGTGTAGGAGAGAGTTTAGGGGGGTGTGGAGCTTAGCCCTGCACTATGCATGTGACTCGAGTGGTTCCTGAGTGAGCAATAAGAGCTCTGTCCTCAGGGCAGAAGTAGCACATGGATTTAGGAAACTGTTCAAGTACTTGTGGCTGGCAGAAGCAGCAGAGTGGTTTGTTACCCTGAGAGTATATTTAACCAAGAAACCCCACGGCATTTGTACCTGGCAGATGCCAAATCTTGAACTGATACCTAGGAAATTTGAAAGCTGTGGTGACGATCGTGTTTGTTACAAGAAAGGAATTTAATTAGAAAAGGGGGGAGAACTAAAGAGAAGGCCTATTGTCAGATTTGCTGGCAAATGGCATTGCAAAGGCTATCTTAACTGATCCCCCCACAAAACATATGCCTTAGTACAGAATTGCAGGAGAAAGGGCCAGGGTAGCCTCACATGGGCTGTAATTCACTCTGGTGCAGCAAAACATGCCTAATTTCAAGAGTGCAAATTTTCCATCTTAAGTTCAACAAAATAACTTGCTTATACGGGCACATGCTTAAGCTCCTGTCTAAAAAGAATTGTTAGATTTTTAATTGTTCTCTCCAGGCTTGCAACAGTTCATATATCAGTGAACCAGAAAAAATAGATTATAAGTGCTCTACTATCTTTTAAGATATTAAAAAGTATTTATACTAAGCCTGTTTAGTAGGTAGTAAACAATCAGAAAAAAAATACAGAAGAAAACAAAAGGAACAGCCAACCACATGTATGCGCACATGAAGTTCAGATGCGTCAATTCTTCTGCCAGACGAATCCTGGAAAAACAAAAATCTTACTAAGAATAGAATTAAGCAAAGCATAGTGAAATTGACAAATTCTTAGTCTCACAAATGAGACAAAACTTCAGATTGCCACACCAGCTTCAAATAGGAAAGCATACGAGGAGCAGCCACAGGCATAACCTAAAATGCTAGTTCAGTTGTCACCTAGCGTTTCACAGCCTCAGGCATTAATTATAAAGAAAATTCACACATGGGATTATTTCTAAAATTATCTCTCCACTTTCCACATGAAATTCCCAAGGAATTGGATATAGTTGCAGCATATTACTTAACTTGTAAATCCTAATTATTAATAAGTGAGGTAATAAGCTTTTACAAGATTATTCTCTTACACATACTTATTAATAATGATGCAGGAATAATTTTGGTTTCTTAACAGGCACCTCAGTGTTTGATTTTGTACACAGTAAAAAAGAAATAAAACTTTTACAATAAAATTGCCATCATGAGAAAAGTAAAACCAACTATATAATTTAAGAGAAGAAGAAAATTTAAACATAGTTATTAACACCTTGTACAAAGCAAGGTCTCGGTGTAAGATCAATGAGGTGCTTTTCTAGAAGTGAAGAAAACTGAAATGAACTAAGTACCAGCAGGGAGAGCATCCTTCCCTGGGCCGCGTTACAGACAAAGCACAGTGGCTTGGGTAAACCGGCAGTGTGGGTAAACTGGCAACTTTTGCAAGGGCAAAACCCAGCCCCAGGCACAGCCCAGGATGTAGAGGGAAGAAACCTGCCAGCAAAGCTTTCAACCACATCATCACAGCAAACATGTTTATCCAGTTAATGACCGTGAATGTTTACTAGTGAACATTTTACATGAATCCGCCATTTCTGAGCTAGTATGTAACCTAAAAGCATTACAAATGTGAACAAAACCAGAAAGCATTTCTATACCTGCTTGCCACTCAGCATTCCATGATATCCAGAAGACCATGGTTATCACAATCGGTAGGAGACACATACTGATTAGAAGACATGCACAGATATTTTCAGTGGTGAATTCGGTTATTCCCTGAAAATCCACCAAGGAAGATGGAGGATTGTTCATCTTTTCCCCCCATCCAAATCAAGAGCCAATCAAAATCCTCCCTGTGAAATCTAAGAGAGAAAGCATTAGTTGGACTCTGGGTTTATTTATGAATTAATGTGCTTCGCAGTCCCAAATGCAGTGCCCACTGTATGTGCCATGTGCCCTGTAGGATGATTTTTAATAGATGGCAGTGTAATCAGTATTATACTCTACACTTTTTAGGTATATTAAATATACCATTTTCTTCTCTTCAACTCAATACAGCAGAATTATATCTTGTCAATCAGATACAGGTGAGAGATTCTCCCAAGATAACAAGACAACAAGTCATAGTAAGATAAAACATAGCTTTGGAAAGGTTACAAGTTTCAGTATATACATTTTTCTAAGATTGTAACGTAAAAATCAAATCAAAATTATTACGCAGTAACTTACAGGATATCTGTAACTCAAGAGTTGGGGCTATGCTTCTGGCAAACAAGAGAAAAGAAAGAAAAATACTTGGACACTTTGTATGTTTCATTTCAAAACCACTCAAATTCTATGATCAAGCTCAGGGCTATCTCTTTCGTACATGCTGGGGTACAGCTCTTCAACCTTGCAAGTACCTGGAGATGTTCAGGAAGCACCTGTAATTTGGTGTTTTTAAGTAATCTGATTTACTTTGCTGTATCAGTGGTGTGTAATCCATACATTTATCAGTCCTCTTTACCTCCCAGTCAGTTTTATGGTGTAAGGAGGGGGTAAGCAAGAAAGAGTTCCCATGCATGTGATGTGGGTTGCATTACTCTGGAAACTGTCCCTTCCCAAAACCAGGTCCCAAACCAGCCATGACCCTGAAGGTGAGCCTCGCTGCTGTTTGGGGTCCTCAACTCTTTTGCTGCAGGCAGCCTCTTGTAATTGGCATTTTCAGTAACATCTGTCTCTTCTGTGCCTACAAGCAGTGGTGAGGAGGATGAACTAGCTCCAAGGAAGTGCCTAGCTGTTGTTCAGTATGCAATGAAATTGCCTGTATGTCCTATCTGTATTATCTGGCAGCTATGAAATATAAGATGTCCCTGCTCATGTCAGAGGGGGTTGGAACTAGGTGATTTTAAGGTCCTTTCCAACCCTAACCATTGTATGATTCTATGATTAATATAAATAGCATCTTTTTTAAGCTCTCCATGACTTTGGGCAGCCTGTTTACAATCAGCTGAAAAAGAGCCAGATGTTCTCAGAAGAAGTCTCCAAGTTATGAGCAAGTCTCCAGCTCATAATTAGCATGCATGAAGGAATAAGACTCTTACTGTCTCAAAAAACCCTACCACAACAACAGGAGCGACAGAGGTCACCACAAACTGAAAAAAAGATGAGATACAAGTGTGACAGCCAGACCACAGGTGAAATACTTCTGTTAATGTTTTCTGCATTCTGGCAGAAATGTGAACTGCAAGGGAGTGGAGCTTCTTGCCAATGGGAGCACTAGATTTTTACTGAGGAGGACACTTGTTACTCCAGCAACACAGGCAATATCCATGCATTTACAGCCATGCCAAGGGCAGAGCCTTCCTAGCTTCTTCCTCCTCTCTTTCTTTTCTATACAGCTGTAGACTGTGAGAGATTTTGCTCTGATTAACACTCAGCTAAATTTTAACTGTTAAACTGGGATGTAGCTTGGAACAGAGCAGCAGAAAAAGAGTAAGAAAGAATGAGTATCCTGAGAGGCTGATGATTGAGGTACTGCCACCTCTTTGATTCTTGTAATGGTGCTTAGGAATTTTCCAACAGGAAGTTTCTGAGATTTCAATATCTTAACCGAATTTTCTGTGTGTGTATTTCAAATTTTGATGCAAAAACCATTTCCTGCCTTGGCTTAAATTATATGTCCTTCTTTGCTGTTACTTTTTATTTGCCAACAAAGTTTAGATCTACAACACTTTCACCAGTAAAATTCCCATGGACTTCCATGTTGATAATTTGGTCCATCAGGATTAGGCCTGTCTGTTGTTAAAGCAGGAAATACCTGTAAAAGGTTATCAAACTTTCTAAAAGTCCCATTTATTTCTAATTTTTGTGCAGGGAATGTGTAATGAATCTGCATTTTAAAGGAAAATCGTGGAACTGAAAACTGTGACCCTTCATCTCTAGTGTATTTATATACCTTGTTTTTCCAGTTTTAGGATTTCATTTACATGTTTGAAATTCTGACAATGAATTTCACCTCAGTAATTCTAAGAACATCCATTCTGTAAGAAAAGTTAAAGAAAAGTCTCTGAAAAATGTACATACAAACTCTTTTAACTGGTTAATATAGTTCATAAGATGTTGCTATTTAAACAGTTTAGCAGGAGAATAAGGTACTTCAAACATTTACTAACAAAAGGACTGAAACATTGCTTGCCATAGCTGAAGACATTCTGTGGTTGCTATTAGAAACTAAAGAAAGCTGGAGAGCTGCAAAACCACATCTTTGCAGCTAAAGGTTGCTATTTTCTATGTCTGCTTGCTCTTTATTGTTTCTTTGCATGTTGCACAGAAAGTGCCTGAACAAGTGACAGGAGGAAGAGGATCATTACTGTGGGTATGCCTCCAAAGAGCAGCTTCTGATTCTTTACATTTATTTTGCTGTGGGGGTTTTGTCTGTGTGTGGTTTGGTTTTCTTTGTTGTAGTGGTTGTGTTTTGTTGAGGTTTTGGTTTTTTGTTTTGGCGGGGAAGGGTTCAGGAATGCACATTCTGCTCATACAGAAATTAAAAAAAAATTTTAAAAAGTAAAACCACTGTGGTTTTCATCTGCTTCCTTAATGATAGACAAAAAATTTTGGATTTGATTCAGCACTGTCATTCTTTGGATGAATCCCCTGCAGGGACTGTGAGAATGAAGACCTTAGGCCCACTGTAGGAGAGGATCAGGTTCGAGACCATCTTAGGAATCTGAACATGCACAAGTCCATGGGACCTGATGAAATCCATCCGCAGGTCCTGAGGGAGCTGGCAAATGAAGTTGCTAGGCCACTGTCCATCATATTTGAAAAATCATGGCAGTCAGGTGAAGTTCCTGATCACTGGAAGAAGGGTAATATAGCCCCTATTTTCAAGAAGGGAAAAATGGAAGACCCAGGGAACTGCAGACCAGTCAGTCTCCCCGCTGTGTCTGGCAAAATCTTGGAGCAGATTCTCCTGGAAACCATGCTAAGGCACATGTAAAACAACAAGGTCATTGGTGACAGCCAACATGGCTTCACTACAGGGAAATCCTGCCTGACCAATTTGGTGGCCTTCTATGATGGGGTTACAGAACTGATGGACAGGGGCAGAGCAGATGACGTTGTCTGCATGGACTTGTGCAAAGCGTTTGACGCTGTCCCACACAACATCCTTGTCTCTAAATTGGAGAGACACCAATTTGATGGATGGACCACTCAGTGGATAAAGAACTGGCTGGATGGCTGCACACAAAGAGTTGTGGTCAATGGCTCAATGTCCAGTTGGGAAACAGTAATGAGTGGTGTCCCTTAGCGACCAGTGTTGGGACCTGTCTTGTTCAACATCTTTGTCGGCAACATGGACAGTGGGAGTGAGTGCGCCGACGGCACCAAGCTGTGTGGCTCGGTTGATACGCTGGAGGGAAGGGATGCCATCCAGAGGGACCTTGACACGCTTGTGAGCTGGGCCGATGCCAATCTTATTAAGTTTAACCAAGCCAAGTGCAAGGTCCTATACCTGGGTCTGCACAACCCCAGGCACAGCTACAGGCTGGGTGGAGAAGAGATTCAGAGCAGCCCCGCGGAGAAGGACTTGGGGGTGTTGGCTGATGAGAAACTGAACATGAGCCGGCTTCAGTGTGTGCTTGCAGCCCAGAAACCAGTCGTACCCTGGGCTGCATCAAAAGAAGCATGACCAGCAGGTTGAAAGAGGTGATCCTGCCCCTCTGCTCTCGTGAGTCCCCACTTGGAGTACTGTGTGCAAGTCTGGTGTCCTCAACATGAAAAGGACATGGAGGTGTTGGAACAAGTCCAGAGGAGGCCACGAGGATGACAAGGAGGCTGGAGCACCTCCCATATGAAGACAGGCTGAGAAAGTTGGGGCTGTTCAGCCTGGAGAACAGAAGGCTGCGTGGAGACCTCATAGCAGCCTTCCAGTATCTGAAGGGGACCTACAAAGATGCTGGGGAGGGACTCTTCATTAGGGACTGTAGTGGTAGGACAAGGGGTAATGGCTTCAAACTTAAACAGGTGAAGTTCAGGTTAGATTTAAGGAAGAAGTTCTTTACTGTGAAGGTGATGAGGCACTGGAACAGGTTGCCCAAAGAAGTGGTAAATGCTCCATCCCTAGCAGCGTTCAAGGCCAGGTTGGACAGAGCCTTGGGCAACATAGTCTAGTGTGAAGAGTCCCTGCCCATGGCAGGGAAGTTGAAACTAGATGATCTTAAGGTCCTTTCCAACCCTAACTGTTCTGTGATTCTATGATTCTTTGCAGTCAGAGGAGGAGGGAGTGCCTAGCAGGCTAGGACTCTTCAGCCGCTCTGTGTCACTGGACTTGGCCAGCAAACTGTGCACTTAAAAGTGATATGTGGTTCTACTTGCCCACTGCCGACTGCTGAACGTACACACCATGTAACTCCACAAGCCCACTCTGAACTTAGTATTACAGCCTCAGCAGATGAGGCAGCTGTGGTAAATGGAGGCAGGGGTTTTCAGACCTGAATCTCTCAGGTTAGATACCTAAACCCTATTTAATGGCTTACCTAAACTGGGATGATTTTCAGAAACACTGAACCTGATTTAGCTTCAAACAACTGGACAACTGATTAACCCATACTTATGCCCCAGATTTTCTCTTTGCTGCATTAAAATGCTGTGATTTTATGAATGCCATAGCAACAGAATCAGGAAATGAGGAAACCTAGAGTGTGAGACATGGAAGCTCGTATCTGTTTTTCTCTAATGAGCAGAAACTCTGAAGTATGCCTTTTCTCCTTAAATTCAAGTTTCCTATTTGTACTTTCTACATTCAGATTCCATGCTTCACTTAGCTTCTTGGCTGAAGTCCCTTTAGTGGAAACTATGCATCAATGCACTCATAATGGGTGAGATCCTGATTCTGTGAAAGGCTATGGAAGTTTTATTACTGACTTCAACCATGATTTTGGCTGGTGTAGGACTAATTGGACATGAGTAACTGTGAGCTTGACAGAATTCTCTGATCTGCTCAGTGAGGGGCCATTCTCGTATTTCACCAGTCCCTTCCACATGGCAGTGTGCTCTGCACAATGTACTGTTCAAAGCATGCATATGGAAGATTGTTCCTTTCCTAAACATTTTGAAAAATTGGCACTTCTTTTATCTTTCCTCTTCAAGCTGTGAGAAGTGTTCCTAATTCAACTCTGAACCCACTAATTAGCTCAAATACATTTTAATTAGTGGGATTTATTCTGTTATGTGTGCCAAAATTCTGCTGTATGGTTTCTCTAAGCTCAAGTTTTCTAAAGTTGTCTCCTTTCCAGTCAGATCATGCTTATTTGCTAGCAGTCACTGAACTGTTCTTCTCATTTGAAAATAATTTCTACTATATTATGCAAGTCCTTTTTACATTCTTCACCTTGGCTGTGACTTATTTCCTAACCTACCATACAGAAATTCAAAGTTCATGATATCTCTGCTTCTCGAAAGATCCCTAAGAATGAAAAGACACATCCCAGGCTAAACCTTGCATTTTCTCATCCCCTACACCACCATTTTTAGAACTTATAATTTCTCTTCGGACAACAAGCCCTTCTGAAGTAATTTTTATCATTCACTTCTAACTTTATGTTAATTAAGATAGGAGACAATTAACACGAGTAGATATGCAATGCACAAGAACCTGTATAGCTCTACCAAAATAATTCTCAAATTATACATGGTTTTATGTGCGTATGTATATACATAAAACAAGTACACAAAATCCCAAAGCACATCTCAACACTTAGGTGTAGCACTTCTATGCTAAAAGCACAAGCCTTAACTAAGCAACTTAAGCATCTCCTTGAAGTACCTGTCTTAGTACCTGGTCTGCTTGAGTATTGTCATTGCACTTTGCTCTGCTGGTAAGGACCATTCTCCTCCATTTATTGTCAAGTCACGGAGACACAAATGACATGCCCATGATCTGCCAGGAGTCATTGTACCACTTCTGGTAAAAGTGTGACAATAAGAAATACAAAGCTTGCAACACCAGAGCTTTCTATAGCTTAGTATCTATCTCTCCTGTACAAAGGAGATCTCTAGCTGTTCCTTTAGATCTCCTTTCCAATGGTCTGTGCTCAGTGTAGATTAGTAAAAGCAGCACCAGAGGTTCTGGGTTTACTTTCATACATAACTTCACTAGCACTACATCTCCCACTGTAACAGATATCAGAAGTACTTCCTGCTGCAGCAGCAAAGCATGGGAGAGCATCAAACTGGACCAGGATGGTCATGCTAGCACAGATATCACAGAATCACAGAATCATAGAATGGTTTGGGTTAGAAAGACCATCTAGTTCCAACCCCCTGCCATGGGCAGGGACACCTTCCACTAGACCAGGCTGCTCAAAGCATCATCCAACCTGGCCTTGAACACCACATCTGTGGTCTCAGTACCACAGAGCATCACAGAAGCACAATTTATTAAGCACATTTATTGCATGGTTTGTAAACGGTAGTTCTGGCAATTGAAATTCTAGACCTGAAAGGTGCAGTCATGAGGAAGACAAAAAGGAGAGGGGATTTGTCAACCAGAATATTGTGGGAAAGAAAGACCTTCAGCTGAAACAACAGCAACTTAGAAGCAGAGTGAGATGTCTGAGAATTCGTACACCACTTCCAGCAAGACTCAAAAGAGAGAGAGATGAGGGTGGAGAGACACACTGAGCCAAGAACAGAGCAGAATCCCAAAAGAGAAGAACTCTGGATTCAAAAGGAAGGGGAAAAAAAGAAGTGGATAGACAAAGCACCGTTTTGCCAAAGGCCTCTGTCTGAAGGAGAACAGTTAATGCACTCTGCCTAAGCAGTAAATTTGGCCGAGATTGTTAATTTTATCTGTGAAACAAGTCCCCACAGACAAAACATTTTATTGCCTTTCAGTTGGTTTCAAAATTAGTCAGAGACTAATTTTATCCCATAAATCAAACTGAAGGTGATCAAGACCTTGAAATTGGTATTTCTCCAGAGAGGCAATACTGGACCCAAAATAAGCAGAAAACTTGCCCAGCACAGCTGCTGTGGAGAATAAGCAGTTTTGTAAATGTTAATGAAGAGTTTAAATACTTTTCAAGTTACTCTGAAAAAACTGAGCATGGGAGTCATGCAAACTTATTTATTCCAGCAGGTTGGCTGGCCAGCGTGCATAAGCATGGGCCTAATAAAGAGCAGACTGCTCAGGCAGTTTCAAGTCCACATACTTTACCTACTTGGGAAGAGCTTTAAAAGGCAAGAGCTCTTCTCAAAGGATGAGAACTTACTTAGCTGAGTTCCACTGACTTGGCAAAGGCCTTACAAGTATCTGAAAATAGAAGCCAACATGGCACTCGCTTGATGGCCATAGGAACAAAACATGAGCTGCCCTGAATGCACTGGGATACCACCTTGAACGTTTACATGACCCATCAAGCTGAGCAGCAACTTTTAGCAGTGCTCGTCTTCAGCAAGCTTTAGAGAGCCAAAAAAAGTCCTTTGAACTAACACACAGATTGAGACTTCTCAGTAGTTTTACAGCAGAGGTGCAATGCTCTGTGGTGGCTGAATGGTAGAAAGACCTCTGCGAATTTGGTTCCTGTTAAAGCACTACTCATAGTTGTACATGGTCTTACTCTGCTTTGGGGTTTTATTTTTACAGGCTGATACTATGTATTTTGAACAGAGGTTTTTTAACACAGAATTATGCTCTGGCGTATAGAAGAAAGAAGGTAAGAGTAGATTAAGGTACACACACATACAGCAAGAATGTTTCTTTGAAGCTCTCAGAAAAATTTGAGTGGTTTCTTCCTAGCAAGATCTGTGTTGTTAAATACACATGTGATGTCAAAGCACTTATGCTTCATTTACAGTTTAATTCAAAGTTTCTCAAGTGATGAAAGGCAAATAAAGTGGTTGACAATATTTTAAAATACAGTCTGAAAGCAAGAGAAAAACAATTAACCTTTGTGTCATTACTTGGAAAACCTGGAAAGAGAACTTCAAGTGGCAGTTTGACTATGAAGCAAAGTGCTTCCTGTTCGTGTTTCTGCATGTCTTAAAAAATAAGACAAATAAGAAGAGAGATACTAAACTGCTGGCATCCTCTGTTCTACAGTACTGATTTAAGCTGGCACTTGTAAGGCCAACATTCACAAGTGCCCCACTGCAGGATCAGTGTGTTCGCTAGCTGAACAAGCAGTTACTAAAGCAGTGGGTAACATTCCTAGGCAATGTTATGATGTGGTTTACGTTCTTGGATTTTCAGTGATAAAAGCCAGAAGCTAGAAAGAAACTAAACATGTTTTTCTCTCTAAGACAAAAGAGAAAAATGTGTTATAAGCCAGTTTACTTAGCCTGATACCCACTTGCTCTGTGTCATAATTAGTCAATTCTTCAAGTAGCAAAATAACCAAATTAAATTATCTTAGTCATCTCACTTTGAGTTATATAAGAGCAATTATTTTAAGACCTAGCTTAGAAATGTGGAATATCAGATACAAATGCTTGCAAGAGGTGAACTCTCATGTGCTGAATGGGAGACAATGTTCAGTTTTGTCAAGGAAGATGTTTTTCCATCCAGATACTTTCTATGGATTTTACTGTAGCATACTGCTCTGCCCGTGCCTTTATGGACTCTTGTGACTTGGCAATAACTGCACAGTAAAGCTCACAGGAAAGGAATTTGGTCTTACATTACAGTCTAAGCCATGGCACTATCTACACCTCTTGAGTTGTGTAACTAATAATTCTTTATGATCAGTTCAGTTAGGCCTGTCCAAACTCCTTTGTAAAGACTCCTGAATGAGTTTACTGGTTTAGAATTAATTTTTAAGCTCAATTCATACATGCCAGGTTTGAACAGATCTAAGTGCATCCAGTGGTGATACAATAAAAATTACAGTTGACCATGTCAACTGGGATGTGGAGGGGAGTCCTGCAATAGCTTCGACAGAGTTGAGGCCATCTAGAGAAACAGCAAAATGTAAATCAACTATCATGAACAATATGGCAGCTTTTTTTTTGAACATCATTTTTTTAGTGGTATAAAAGTAAGTAACTTCTTAGAGGAACTAATGATCAGAAGAACAAACTAAACCACTAATAAATGTATGAAAGTTCTCTGCAGAACATGCATATGCCTTAGTGAAACGAACACATGAGCCTTCTTGTACCCTGATTCCCTTCTCTTTGGTGTTGATGTTTAACTTGATTTCTAATGATAACATTCACTGTAGAACCTCAGGGCATGAGGAAACCTAGCCTGACATAGCCATCTTTTGCGTTACTACAAGCCCTCAGCGCCAGAAAGTCACAGGAACTAGAAATACCAAGATCCTATCTGAAGACAAGGCAGAAACATTGGACTAGCTCCATAACACTCATCACTGCTGTATAGGTTATTATCCCCTGCCTCATACCATCAATGCTCCGATAGCCAGCAGCAGGGACATGGCTCCGACCAAAGGCAAAATCCAGCCATGCTCCCTTAAGGGACCTTTGGCAAACATCAGCCAGGTTCACCAGAGAGACATCCACAGTCCATGACAGTGTACAGGGAGAAAGTCTGCTCAGCCCCTTCTAACTTGGCCAAGCTGGTAATGATAAGCACAATCTTTCACAAGGAGTTTGAAATAAATTGTTTTCTGCCATCCGTGAGCTGGGTGTATCCCTTAGCTGGCAATTTAGTCAAGGCATCAGGAGCCTCTTTGCTCATTTTAGTAGGCTCTGTAATGGAGTCTTTTTGTATGGTATTAGTCAGAACAGCCTGCCAGGTGTCAGGCTATAACTGATCAGTAATTTAAAGTTTAAAAAGCCATTCCAAAATCTTCTGAGAATTCCAAGAGAAGTACTTAAGCCAGAAATAAGAGACATTAGAAAGGACAGCCAGCTGCAGATGTTCTTATCCTTGTGAGTGAAAACCTAGAAATACTTGAAATACTCCAGATAGCTATGGTTGGCCAGCAAACGCCACAGCAAATATGTATCTTTGTTTTAAGTAAACCATTAACAGAACAGTCCAATCACATTGATAAAAACCACACTAATATTCTTGGACTGAACTACTTAACTGTAACTGGCCATCCAAAACTAAAGCTACAAAAAATTGAGACGCTTCCAATAGGGGAATAATACATATATAAAGATCCAGCTTCTGTGACACAAACATTTTGAAAGCTGTTCTGTGAAATAGAGATCTATTAGAAGTACACTGTATTACAATAAAAGAGGGCTGCTCTAAAATTTAAGTCCAAAAATAGCCTTTGTCACAGAGTCCTACTTCGAGTGAAAGATTCATTTAAATTACAATATCATGAGAAAGCTTTCTTTGCCTTTTGCACAGTCAAATTCTGATTCTTAATTACTCAACTGATTTAATTCATGGTCATTATTTCAGAAAAAACCCCTGTATTTTAACAACTGCTCCTTACACTAGATGATGTCTGCTTAAAAAGATCAGTCTGAACTCTCTCAAATCTTATCACTCACCTTTTTTTAATAAAGTACAACTGCAATTCTTCTTTTCCTTGGAGGTAACACAATAAAAGTATGGCCTTAATCTATTAAGAACATTAAATCAGATTTTTAAATTGTGATCTTTTGGCTCCATCCTTCTAATGGGAATTTCATTCTAGTGATAATATATGCCTCTGAGATCTTGCTGGCAGCTCTCACCATGCTTCAGAGAGGCCAGCAGGAGCCAAGCGACACAGCAAATTCCCTCTTCTTGTTCTATCAGTGTGTAGTGGAAACACGGCCACAGTCCACGCCAAGGGTGCGGTACCCTGGCGTTCATCACAGAAACAGGAAAGACGGATGCATTATTTTGGGATGAAAATTTAAACACTGCTTTTATTCTACATATTAATGAATTATTTGGGCGTTTTAGACACATTATTAAATAGATATGTTTGTATGTATAAATGCACATATATTTTTCTCTAGAGAAAAGGGAGAAAGAGGAAGGTATGCAGACAGGAACAGGGACAAGGATGGGTGTCACTATGCTGCTATTGACACAGAAATGCACTCAGTGCTGAAAGGGCAGACCAAACAGCCACATCCCTTTTACCAAGGATGGGATTGCTGGAGTTGGATGTGGGTTGTACAGGAAGGACTTGAGAGGCCCTTGGCAGGGCTATAAAAGCACATGAAAAGTCCCCTGCAGAATGCTACAGCCATCCCAAAAGGAAATAGAGCTGAAAGGGGAGCTCTGGCTTTTAGCCCATTCTTATTTCTTCACTCAGACTGTTGAGACGTAAAAAGCATGCCAACCATGTTGCTTAGCAAATCAAAATTAAAGCAAGTTCTTTTCTTCTTTCAGCATGTTTATTGTCATTAGTTTTGCACCTGTATGTATTCATATACTCATATATACCTTTCTGAAGGAAAAAAACAAGTTACCTTAGAAATAACTCTGACACAGATTATTTTTCTCAACTCATCATAGCTAGTACCTGCCCAAAGAGGACCTGCGTGCCTTGCATGCTTCCAGACCTGCTGGGAAGAGCAGCAGAGGTTATGGATATTTAACAGACTATCAACATAGATGTACAGAACAGGTGTGTTTGAGGAAATACAAATATTCACAGTTGACTTGTCACTGACAAAGAGCCTGAGTTCTCTTTACCGAGAAGAGTACTATATTCCATTGTCCCAAAACAAACAGATATTTCTCTCATTTATGCAAAGGAAGGACAGGCAAATAACAAATCAAAAGATGGGTTACTCCTTCCAGAACCTCCCAGTAACCAGTAATGATGCCAGGATGTTAGGGCTGTCCATTTCTAAAACATACAGAGCTTTGCCCAGGACTAAAGAACAAAATAGTAAATGGAAGGTAGCCACTGCACACACACAAAAGCTCTTGTCAGGGCAGAACAAAAGCTCAGCATGCTTTTAACTCTGTATTTAAAAATACAGTATGAAAAGCTTTTCACAAAGCTAAACAGAAGAAGCTGAGCTAGTAGTTATAATAGATCCACATTAACAAGCAAGAAAGAAGGCAACTTCTGAATCCATTAAACGAAAAACTTCAAGATTATTTTTAAAAAAAAAAAATCCTCTTTCTTCACCATGCTGTATACCATCACTTCACTTACACATGCTTCACATTTTGTCCATTCTTCTCTCTGAAGGAGAAGCGAAAAGACTGTTCTAAAAAGCCAGAATGGAACAGAATAGATTTTAATATACATTTGTGATAAACACTATTAAAGACTGTTCACTTAATAAAGACTAAATTAGTAAAGAAGTCCTCTTAAACACACAGTTGAAAACACAGTAACATGTAAAGCAGGGAAAGTTGCTATGATTCTTGAAAATTTTAGGAATTATACATTATACATGGATATAAATTATACATTTCAGTATCTACTAAAGGTAAGACAAAAAGCACAAGTGTCCTGCCTTAGGGATTAACTTGTTTTATAAAGCCGCTGCTCAGCAGACACTGTGTTCTTTCGGGGAAAAGGATATAGATGGAACAAAACATGACCGGAGTGAGAATGTCTGAGACATGGAAAAACAAGTGAAGAACAGGCAGTTCCAAATTCTGTATTCACAGGCCAAAACCCTAGTCAATGAAACGAATACATGATTTAATCATTTTAGTAAATGAAGCCTCTGTTTTGATTTCCACGGTCTGAGAGAAAGTTTCTGTCAGGCTCCTTATTTGCTTTCTGCCATGCCTAGCACACAGTAGCAGATCTTGGTGGAGTAGCGGTGACAATGTCCATCAGCAGGCAAATCTTCTGAGTCCTGTCCAAGACCTGAGATACAATACCAGACTATTTTCTAGGAACCCTTAAGGTATGGATGTCCTCTCACCTGCTTTTGCTGGTGGGCAATGGCTCACCAGTCTGCAAGCAAAGCTGTAAGTGAACACACTAATAGCACTTTCTACTGCAGAGATGTGGACAAGCCATGTGCTACGTCTGCTCTACAGAGAGCTGGTAAGTTCTGTAAACATGTGGACAGACAACAGAAGAACTGAGCACAGGCCAATGTACCCAATATCTCCTTCACCTCATGGGGAAATCAGCAGGTGCAGGAAGGCTTAAGAAGCTACATCAGAAATGGAGCAGCTTCGGAAAATGGTTTCACCATTGCCCTTTCCTTGCCAGAAAGAAAAAAGGCTAAAGATTCTCTCTTTTGCTCCAGGACACTCTCACTCACCCAGTGTCCAGTCAGCAGCACCTTTCCTCATCAGCATCCAACTCATTAGTGCCTAACCATACACAACTCCAGTTTAGTTTTTACGTACAAAGAAATTACAGGCTTGTATTTAGCTAGCTGCTCAAGGATCCATGGTGCTGTATGCTACAGTAATAGCCATTATGGCATCTGTGACATAAACCCCCAAGGCCTATTAGTCCTTTGTTTCTTCTGCATTCAAATTCTTATGTTAGATAAAGAGCTGAAGAAGTTCATGACTTGCATTCCTAGACTGATAAGCTTGTTTCCAACTAACCTTTACAAGCCTCCAGCTGAAAATGCAGTGTGGCTAAAACTCTGAAGGTGGAAAAAGCATGAAAGTGTTTGACCTTAGCCTTTGCTTCACCTGGTGGCAATAGAAGAACTAGATTCACTCTTTGTTCATATTATTTTAGTCCCGAAACAGCCCAGCAGCAGTAGAAATGTGAAAAGGACATGAAGGAGAGAAAGCTAGATTTCCCTGTGCTTGAGGAAATAAAATTCAGCAAAAAAAGTTACCCTGGTTAAATTACTGGATTATAAATGATGAACCTTTCTCTCCAAGCCTCCCTTGAACCTTAAGAATCACTCCTAATAGCATTTATCATCTCCTTCCAAAAACTGCCTAAGTTGAATTCATGGGGGTTTTTCCACATCTGACTGATCTCACGTGGGAACAGATGACAAAGTAAAAGATTAAAGGTACAATAATATTTGAGTAAAATCTACTGCTGTTCTTTGCCAATTTGTTAGAGAAGCATAATCCCCATCTTAATTATTCACAGCTCCCAAGCATTACAGTCTGAGGTAAACCCAGAGGAGAAGGAGCCTGAGCCGACGCAGGTCACCCTCCTGCGAGGCTGTCCCAGAGATGAGTTTCCACTGTCTGTGCTGTCTCTCCAGGCTGGTTTGGCACAATGCTGTGAAATCCATGTGACCTCCAGATATCACCTGGGCAAACCTGCACCTGATGCTGTTTGGCAATGCAGGTGCAGTGCCAGGATATGGTGCATTCTGATGTATGCAAAATTACCTACACAATTGCTTTTGTGAAAAGAAGGCAACTTTCATTCTTTTCTGTCACGTAAAGTATGTATTAGGTATAGAACTTTGTAAAATTGTCATCATGAGCCTAATTTTTTTCTCATTAGGTGAATGGCAAGATTTGTATCTGTGCCTGAGAATCGAGCTAAGCAGCAATCTGTGTTTTTGAGAAAATCCTCTCCTAAAAAAATTAACGCACACTATTATGGGAGTTGTCCATATAGCATCTTATCCAGTACATAATTCTATTCACTTCTCTCCATAGGGTGAGGTTATGAATCTATCAATGAAAATAATTCACAGATTAGACAATCATGCATTTATATTTCCCTACCTGTCATTTTTCCTTGCACATGTAAAAGGAGAAGCAGATGCTTAAAGGAAACAGTTACAGATTACATTTTGTTCTCATTTACATCCACGCAAGTTCCCTGACTCTGTTCTTTTCAAATCTGCATACACCTCAGCAGTAAGAGTCCAAAGAGTCCAAAACCCAGTCTTAATCAGGCTAAATTACTGCTGACCCAATCCCATTTAAATTATGCCCACATAAAACAGAGCTGCAGCTAAGACATCTAGTGTGATAATTGCTATTGGATAGTAATTCATAGTTATTTTCATTTACGGGTCAGAATAATATTTACACATTAGCTTGCGAGTCATATTACTGAAAAATTAAGGCTAGATATTTGAGGCTTAAAAATGCAAACCATGCTTTAAACCATGATTGATATTCAGTTACAAGCATTCATCCAACCAACAATTAAATCACTTGCAAAAAATTGGTAAGAGAGAAATTAAACAGATCCAGCCAGCAACACATGCATTATTCACAATCGTATCAACTGACCCTGAGATCCAGACACTGTTTTTATTTACATTGCCTTTGACTCCTGAGCTGCCTCCTCTGCACACTGTCCTTATCTATTACAGCCTTCCATTGCTCAATATTCCCTGGGTTAATGCTACCACAGAGCAGATGTGAAGGAACAGTGGGTTTACTGATTTTCACTTTGCATACCGCAGCAATTATCAACCAATCACTGCATGTTCTGGTACCCTGTAACTGACTCCTCTTGAAGAATATACGCAGGCAAACCTTGATACAAATTTGTGTAATTGAAGGCAAATCTGTGCCTTCAGATTTCTCCCTTCAACACAATTCAGTTCAAACATCTTTCTGCTTGCTCCATCTACTATGGCTGCTGCAAAGAGCAGTGATCCTTAGCAGATTGCTTTAAATATAAGCATTGCTAAGTGACAGTTATACTTACAGATTAGGGTATCTTTAATACAAGAATTTAAGCAGCAAACAAATGAAAGGCAGGTTACATCACTGGAGGACAGTACCCTGAGATTTACATTTCAGTCTGCACTTAAGGCATAATTCCTTTGGTATTCACTGAAGTACTTTAGTTGTGATGAACATATCAAGCATCAGTAAGAAACATACTTTTGTAACAAGAGTCTCACTGCTGTCAATTGCAACTCATGAAAGTAAACAGAAAACAGTTATTTATAAAAACACTAAATCAGAAATAGAGTATTCAAGAATCTGTAACAGACATCTCTGTGGTTTATCACTATTCATCTAGTTTATATGAATCCTAAGGCAAAGATGAATCAACCTCCTGGCTGTATGAACCATGGCATATCACGCATGTGCACAGGGCAGGCCAGAAAGGGCAGTGTGACCCCCAAAGGCTACTGAGCCAGTACTGTGGGCCTGTGCTACAGGCTGAGCTCACTGGACCATCATTTTCCCCCCATGAACTTGAGCTACCGGTGAGATTTCAGCTCAGCGAAGGACAGTGACTGCCGCGTGAAGGATGTCTGCTCCAGCAAGAAGGGCTGAAGGTTGTTCAAGATGTAACATGCATTAGCTGGTGAAGGCACTCAGCGTGGGATGGCTAACACCAGCCTGCTTCTGCCTACTCCAGAAATAGCAGCTCTGAGAGTGATGTCAATTGTACTTTCTGCCTGCACAGAAATCATGCACATAAAATGAAATTTGTGTTCTTAAATACATACCTACACACGTGTATGCATGTACATACGTGTAGACATTGTTACCCAGGTGATCTGATGAGGGTAACGTTACTAAAAAGTAAGTTATAAATATATAATAAAGTAAAAGAAAGTAGCGTCTGACTTACATGATCAGTCATCTATCATGAGTGATCAGTATGATCCAAATTACTACGCAAAACATCCGTAGGCAGAAAGATTATAAATATATCTACAATACATATGAATACAACTTAGTTCAACTTCCTGGAAAGACTTACAGCTCCTCATTGAATTAAATTAAGCATTTATTTATTTCTTTATAGTCCAGCACTTATGTTTCTTCCAATCATGCAAATGCTTTGCAGAAGTCAAGACTTAATTATTACATGTAGAAAGAAAGGGTTAAATTTGCAAAGTACATTCATTAATGGATGTCCATATGGCCTATTTATACAAACGTATAAACAGATTAATGAATAACACAATATTTTAGCCTTAGGACGAGGTGACAGTTTTCCTCTCTATTCACGTATGTCAGTATGTGATTATTATGTTGGTTATAATTGGCAAATATGACATGAGAAATTACTGCCTTAAGATTACAGGTTAAAAAGCAAGCCTGCAGCAAATGTTCATGCAGCTGCTAAGTCTGATATCGAGTTCTTATGCAGATTGGAGCACTTCATGTATGCACTGGCAAGTTCTTCCACAAGCCGAATGTATTTCTAGATCCACAGACTTAATCTCTTTCTGTACTCATTTCCCAAAATAAAAAAAAGGGAAGAGTATGAGAGAGGGATTGTGACCATACATGATCGTTTGTGGGAAACACCCTTTATAACAAATAAGAATAAAATAAAATTGCCAGAAATGCTGCCTCTCATCCCTTGCCTTCCCCAAGTTTGTCCACACATGGAACTGTTTAGCATATATAGATCATTGGAGAATATTAAAACTTTGACCTTTGACCTCTTAAAGAGGCAGCCAAGAGACCCTTGCGCTTTGAATAAACCCCCCCAGGAGCATATTTAAACAAATCTCTATACCACCCTTCTGAATTCAATACGCTCCAAGTCACGCTGCAAAAGAACATTCTGATTTTCCTTGTGCCTAAAGAGAGTTTCGCACAGATCCAAAGAAGAAATGATCAGAAATATTAAAAAGGGAGAGGAAATAAAAAAGGAAAAAAAATCTCAAGAGAGCAGATCCTAGAAATCCTGAGGTTTAAAGTCTGAGAAGGGGCAGGCATCCAAGAAACATACTGAATGAAGAAGAGACATGGGGACTGCAGGGAACTGGAAGACAGACATCATGGGAGATGCCAAACAAGTACACAAAAGAGAGTTAAATGAGTCAGAACTTAGAAAAGGAGACATAAGAAAGACAACCCAGCACAAGGAAAGAATGGAAAAAAGGAGACAGGATCCAGGACTTGCAGCTTTAAAATGTTGGACAAAAATAACCGAAAAACCTAATTCGCCAGATTCAATCTGTTACATGACAGAAAGGCAGCAAGCTGAAGTGATGGAGCATTCAGTGAAAGGCACTTGCAGAGAAGTGGGATAAAGCAATAGTCTAAAAAAGAAACTGAATCAAAGTCCAGAATTCTTTCTGGGCAGGGCAATTGGCAAACTGCAGGTTTCTATTACCATTTCCCTCTCTTCATCTTCAGTCTTTGCTTATGCAAAAAGCAAGTCAAGGCTGCAGGCTACATTGCTGAGTGGAGGTGCTGCAAGGGAGGAGACAGCTTTAACAGGAATGCATTCCTTTTATAAAATTCTCTTGGCTTCAGTGGAGATTTCAGACAAATGTGCAAGTTTAGACTTCATATTAAAGTTCTGTTGCACAGGACTTTCAGCTAGTCGCAGCTTTATTTCTACTTACTTATTTTAACCTGCTTGCCATGATTAATAAATAAAGCTGTGCCTGCCTAGGAAAAGAAGAGTCCTTGTTTCAAGAGAGTTTTAAATATAAAAGGATTGTGCCACTTGTTTTGCAATCTGTGCAGCACCTGCTCTTTAACCTCTTATTACAGCATGGATGTGCTGTCTGCTCCGTTGTTGTTGGATATGCAGTTCATCTGAAATCTTGAGCAACTTCCAGTGAGCTCATCTTCCATCTTTTGGACTCTGACCTCTGATCTTCCTGTAAACTCAACTCCTTAGACAAGGATAGCATGATGAATCTTTACCCTGAAATGCTTTATGCAATATGCAATCTCTTTAATACTTGCGCTTACTTTGATTTATCAGATTTAGTACAGGCAGCTGTCTCAGATCTAGGCAGCACTATGCACAGATGAATATGCACATATACCACACAAATATACAGCTCAATTGTAATTCCAACAGCTTCACTAACTTCTTCCTTCACACCCATTCTCCCGTTTGATAGAAAGGATTTTTTTTACCGTTAGTATCTTAAGTACAAGTATGCTTTGAATCATTCTTCAAGAATCAAAGCTGGTAAGGAGTGGGCAGTGTAGAGGAGGGCAGGTGGGCTGGCTCTAGGTTTCCAAAACCTCTCATCTTGATGAGCGCACAACTCAGTATGACAGAGCAATAAAAGCAAGACCAAATAGATGGGTGTCAGGATGATAGAACTTCACAGACCAGAAAGAACACCTTAGCCAAGTGCACGGAGTATCTGCACAATACGCTGTACTCCAGAGGTAGTACTGACACCGACTGTGGAACACCGCAGTTCAAGTCATTTCCATTACAGCACAGGTGGATTTCAGCCAGCTGTTGGGTCCAGCACAGTTCTTTAACAATCTCAAGATACTCAAGCCATAGTGTTTGCATCCAAAAACTTGGGATACCCAAGTCATCTGCACATTAAGTTAGCATTTGCTGTCCCCTCTCATCTTCTATCAAGTGGAACACCAGCCACTTGCCTTCATGCCAATCTGAACAAAACCCAACATGCAAACTCTGACCTGAAGGAGGGGGTGATCACCATCACCCCACCTTGTAGCTGCCGTCACCCAAGTTTTATCTAACCATTTTGAAATGAGCTTCCCTGTGACCAGCTCATCGGGCAAGGTGACTATACATTGCAACACCTCAGGTAAAACCAGAGGCACAGAAAACTGAAGGCATGAAGTAGACATTTCTTTCAGATGCAGGTCTTTGCTTTGCAAAGGTTTCTCTGCTTTGACTATGTTGGAATATTTCATGCAGTATAAAGTTCAGGGAAAATAAACTAAAGGGCATGAAAGTGCTTGCATCAGTAGAATGACTTTCAACTGAGGAGTATGATCTGTTTGTCTAGGCCCATTTATACCAGTATAACTTCATCCATATGAAGGAATGAATCACTAGAAGAAGACAAAAAAATCACCTCTTACATTGAACTTATTAACAGATACGATCTTTTCAAAGAAAAATCATTGTTTTCCAAACTTGTATGTAAGAATTTATTAATGAAAATATCTTTTATCTAAAGCTTGCAGGGCTCAAAGTGTTTCATTACAGCTTAACACTGTGAAAACTGAGACAAAGTCTAAATCTATTGAAATTCAGACACAGGCACGATCTAAATCAGAAACGGTGACTTTGCACACTACAGAAAACCTGAGAATATTCTATAAGGATGCTACAGAAACAGAATTTTTGCTTTTCTTGCCATTTGATGTTGTCACTGGCATGATCATAGTTCTCTGGCTTCAAACGTCTTTGCAAAGGTTCACCTGGACTAGCTTGCACTAAGCCTTTTTTTCCCCCACAGGACCCATGTTCTTAAACAGAACAGTGATTTAGCACTGTTGACAAGCAGTGGTCTCTACAGATGTGTCTCATTAGCCTGTTCTGAATTTACAGATGCATCCTTTGAGATAGGAAACCCAAACTGTTAACAGAATACCCACCAGCCAATTTGTACAGTTTTGTTCCCATTCCATACATCATACGGCATCAAAATCATGAGGTTAAATGAAATTCTGTGAAGAACATTTTTATAAATCATTTTGATATTTCAGGGAAGAAATTTCTGAGATTTTGGAGATGTGATTTAGAATTTTTACAGTGTTTTAGAATCTCCTTCATACTATAGTGAGCTATCCAAAGGGCTATCGTGAAGAATACACATCATTAGATTCACGGTTTACTCACTGTATAAAACAAACAGCCCAGCAACAATCTACTCTTTAGCCACAACCTTTGAACATGTGTATTCTTAGCTAGGAATCTTCTACAGAGAGGGGCACATTAATGTCCTGTTTGTAATTGTGGGGGTTTTTTGCCCCCAAATATCCACAGGCAGCTGGAGGCAGCCCTCTCCCCATCACACTCCACATCCCCTTGGTGCCAGTCATTCTGAGCCTGCTGATGGTGTAGGAGAAGATGGGAGCAGGGGAAGATGCCGCAGGCAGATGCAGAGGAGCGCTCCCACCTGCTGGGCACTACCTTCCATCCCAACAGAGGAGCCACCTCAACTCCTGACTTTTTGACATACAGAGAACACAGTAATGATATTTAAAGATCACTAAAAAATACTTACACTTTCCACATCAAGTGAATGCACAGACAGTCCAAAATGAGGCGTTTCCCACCTCCAGTTTCTGGCAGGGTCCAGACTAGTTTACCCATTTATGTGGTTTTGTAAGAACTATGCAGGGATGTAGCATGAAACTTGCACAAAACCTAAACCACAATGACATCTGGTCCTGAAAGGGTTCCAGCACAGTATGACAGGCTTGTGAGCATGAGATGATTTTTGAACATCAAGCACCAAACACCTTGGGGAAGGGGGTGTGGGGGGGTGGTAAGGAAAGCGCAGGCCTTTACACATTACAACCACAGCTTTAGAAGTGGCAAAGCATCAAGGATTTCCGTTGGTTATGGTGAAAATTAAGTAAAGGCAGCAAATCTCATAGAAGAACTAGCAGAAGACGCATGGCAGAATATGGCCTCACATGTTTATCCAGTGTTTCTCCAGAAGTACTTAAGAGCCTTTGCCATGAGCAAAAGCAAGCCACCCAGCTATTTTTAAACTGAATTGATTCAAGGCATATGGGCTGAATTCTGTTAAAAGTAATGACCTTCTGATGTAGTTATTAAAATTGCCACTAGACAGAGCTGTTCGTCTTATGTTTAACCTCAGAAATGTTTAGAAGCCCAGTGATGTGCTAGAAATCCAAGAGCAGTTTGTATTACAGACTCCTTCAGAAAAATGGTACATGACTGTAACAACTGCAGGGCATTTGCAGCCAGGGTGTAGTTTTTGCACTACACTATATATAATCTCGTCATTGGAGCTGAGGGCTGCATCTGTGTAACATAAATTCTCTAGTCATTCACCAAGAGCTAGTGATAAAGAGATGACAGATGAAAAAAAACCCTGTTTTTATCTTGATTTAACGACAGTGTATGTGTTGGAATTGAAAATAAGCAAAACATCTGGAGATCTAAAAGCACTGTGACAAGGCTCTAACTGTAGAGTTTACTGTCAAATAGATTTCGTCAGAGTTCTGCAAAGTTGCAAACAACAGTTCCTTTGAAAAACAGAACCGTTTTAATGCCAGGTAGGTAACATGCATTCAGGCAGTCATTAATTAAGGGTGAGCGCCAGCAGAGTGGATTCAACAATTGAGACAACACAAATGTGTTAAATACAATATTGTAATTTAATCACCAGGTAAGGGTACTGCATATGCTTTAGTATCCACATGCCCTACTGCCCATCACAAAGCAGCAGTTCCTCCTGCCAAGCAATGCAGAAATTACCCCATGAATCAAATGCTTGCTGACATCCATGGAGCTATGCCAGTTTATATCATCCAATTATCTGGTCTTTTCTGATAAATTTAGGGTAAAACACATTCTGTTTAAAGAAAAGTGAACACTTGTTTGGGAAACAAGCAGAGAAAGGGATCAGCATTAGCACTGGTTCTCCTGGGCTCACACCCTGATTTGCATTGCAGGCAACCTGGAGCAGGAATTTCTGGAATTTCTGCAGCTGCAGCTGCAGCTACAGCACTGATTTCATCTTGTGATTGTGATTTAAACAGCTGTGAAGCCACAGCCAGCTCTTGCAGACCACCGTTCCTGTACAGCCCACGTACAACACAGGGTTGGTATAAACATTATCAGGCTTTAATTCATTTCCCTGCTTGGTATTGGGTGTGGGCTTTTAGGTTCCATTTTGGTGGAAGTGTTGTGACACGTAATTGTCTCTGCTAGGCCAGAAACTCTCTCTAAGGACATGTAAAGGCTACAGTAGGACTTAAACTACCTACATATTGCACTTCAGGACCTTAGGTAATGCATTTGTTGCTTAAGAATGTATCTGTAAAAACTTGGCTCTTTCTTCTCACTTACTCAGCTAAATCTTACTTCCAGGCTCTTTCTCTGTCAATCCTTGCCTTGGTCCCAGACCAGTGTTTCCTTCATGCACCTCTGGCATGGCTGCATAGGGCAGCTGCACAGCAGTCCACATGAATATACCATTAACATCTCGTTTTTCTCCCAAGCCATCACTTGCCAACACCTGCAGCCATAAGACTTGAAAAAAGTGTTGAAAGACAAAGTTGGAGAACAGCAAGGTCCGTTGTGAGCTTCACCAGTGCCCACTGAAGTGCTCTGCCCATTCTTGGAAGGCTGCCTGTATTGCGTCAGATAACCATGCTGCCCATACCATGGCAGGCCCTGCCTTTGACACTGTCTGTGTAACTTGGAGGGCTCCTGTCAGCATTAATCACTGCCATTTTTACACTAAATTTGTTTGACAAAGCATGGCAATTAGAGATAGCCTTGAGATTTTTAGGACTCCAAAGTATTATTGTATTTTTAAGCAACAACTGAATATTACATCAAGTAAATTTTTCTATGAAACTATAGCGTAAAGTGTGGATTTCTGAAAGATACTTTTTACAAGTTTTGTATTTCAAATTGTATTTCAAATGCCCAATGTATTTCAAAACCCAGGCTTCTCCCTATTTGTTGTCTTATCACACTAAAATCATGCTCAGCAATAACTAGAGGTGAGGTAAAAGTACCTGGTCTGACTTGGAGTTCCTTATTCACCTTGAACATTAAAACAGGCACTGAATACACAGTTTGGTTTTGCTCTGCCATCATTATTTCTCCCCTCAACCACCCCTGACACCTGAGGCCAGGACATGCACACCCTGTGCCAGTATTGATGTACACAGGCAGAGGGGTCACAGAGCCACACTCACTGCTGCAGGGAGCAGCAGGTTATGAGGCACCTGGCTAGTTCCTGCTCTCTGCCCACTCCACCTTCTGCCCTGGGCAAAGTACAGGGGCACAGCCTAGTTATTAGTACATGTAACGAGCGTAATTTAGTATTTGCAATTTTCAGCACTAGTTATTTCTGTAAAGCTTCTGAATTGAGAGGTATTTCTTGTACCTGTTACTTCTCACCCGAGCTGAAAGCAGTAAGAGACTGGTCACACCCTGGTGGAGATTAAAAAAAAAGTAAATTAT
The DNA here is from genome assembly GCF_000696875.1 of Nestor notabilis. Lineage (NCBI taxonomy): Eukaryota > Metazoa > Chordata > Aves > Psittaciformes > Psittacidae > Nestor > Nestor notabilis. The sequence goes on along the minus strand of NW_009925268.1, from coordinate 22,721 downwards.
GATCCCTTTGTCAGTTCCTCTGATGATGTTTGGACAGTGGCAAAGGGTTACTCAGATTTTCAAGATCTGTGAGACAGAAAGCAGCAGCAGCGGGTGTGGAAGAAACACTGCAAGAAAGTTACAGACAGGGGTATGCAGCCCATAGGATCACAAGGCAAAACTGTTGGCAAGGGCAAATCCAGGAGCTGGGGGCGTTCAGGGTAGACAGACTGACCAAATGAGACAGGATGAAAATACAAAAGAAAACTTGTTCTGCAGCACTATCAGAACTTCAAAAACCTTATAAAAGGCTTCAGAGAGCAATATGAACCTGTTTCTTAATTGACGGCTTTTATTCCTCAAGAATTTGAAGACTAGAAATTAACTCCCTTTTCTGTTTCTTTCCTTCTTTTCCCCCAAATTCCAGCAAAACTCTGTGGTACTGACCTGGAGTTTATTCATATTAAACCATAACATGATTTAGAAACCGTGTTTTCACTTCAGCTGCCTTTGATTCTCATTCTTATATTACCAAACTTGCACAGCTGCCATGGTGTACAAGTCTTGGGATCTTCTTTGAATACAGATGATCCAAATGAATTTGCTATTTTTTCAATTCAAAGTGTGATTTTTTAAAAAAAGCCTTCAAACATCTGTATTTTTAGAGATCCATTACTTGTAATAAAATTAGATCCAGTTCTTTCAGATTAATGGCAGACCTTTCCTGAATGTGGACTGTTATGATATAATGTCCAGAAACACCAGCTAGAAGAGATATAGAGGACAGAGGCCCTGCTGCACATTCTCTCACCTATGAAACCCTCTTTAAAGAAAAAAACACCACCAAAACAAACAACAAAACAAGAACCTCACATATACATAGAGTTTAACTGTGCAATTTGCTGCTTCTCCATGAGGGACCTCAGGTCTCCACTTAGCTGTTTCCTGCCTGGCTTTTAACTTTCCCTCTGTAAATGAGTAATAGTCTATCTCAATCGCCTGTGCAGATGAATACTGCTCACAGCGATGGAAACATAACTGTGAGAGGCTGAAGAGACTGAAATAAAGTTAAGCCTTATTCAATCAGAAGGATTGTTTCCAATCATTCTGCATTCTGTCCAGAGTTCTTATCTTTGTTGCCATATTTTTGTGGAGGTTTGTGAAAATAAACTTTAAAACTGCTAATCCTGACGCCAAAGGCATTTGCACATATAACCTTTTGAAAAACATCCTTGCAAAAATGACCTTGGAATGAAGCTTAGATCTTGCAATATGGACACAATGAGTTTAGTTTCTTCATAGCTAACCAAGACATCAGATGTTCCTTAACTTCAAGGAAGATACAGATTTTGGGGTATTTTCACTCTGTGACATAGCCAAAAATGTTGAAACAGAAGGTTTCATCACTTAAAATAATAACTCAGGAGTAAGAATTAACTCTGCCTGGAACATTTCTGATTTCTTATTTGAAATTAAGCTACTGATGTGTTTCCCAAAACCTGATCAAAGCACAGGGTATAAACAAAAGTTCCCTGGCATTCTAACTAGGGAAGAAATGTTTCACTTTATTCTAGCTCTTTCATCCTCTGGGACAGCTCAATGAAACTATGTCAGGAATTTAGCATTACCTTGTGTGCTCAGAACTTGCTTTCCTGAAGTTCAGTTCTGCTGTGGGACTTTGGAGAGAACATGAACTCCTGATCCTTGGTCAGACGGAAGCACTATAAAAGCACAAGAGGAGAGTAAATCACCAGCAAAATGAAATTATCAAAAATACCTGTCTCAATTCCAAGCATTATGGTGACAATCTGACTTCAAAAAAACCTTGTAAATGGTTTATAAAGTTACACATCCACATTCTACTGGGTTATGGGTTTTTTGCATTGATGATAGTGAATATGAGGAAATCTTAGTCACAGCAACAAAATCTCATTTGTAATATAAATATATATTTTACTATCAGCTTCAGTGAAATTCTGCATTTCGTACTAGGTCAGGGCTTGCTGAGAGTATGACGTAGCAAAACCCAAAAATCTGAATCTTTTACTGAAGTCTGTCAGCTAATGCACACATGACTCTCTGATGTAGGATTCAGAGAAACAGAAAAGAATGAGAATTTTCCAGCAGCTTATGTGTTTGTGCACATTTGCCAAAGTTAAAGATTGAGCACACTTCTGTATGGACTATGAGGGCTGTACTCTTCTGTGCTCTACTGCCCACTAAATTACAGGATACAGGACCAAGATCCAACCGGTTCCTACCATGCTGTAGAACTGTTGAGTAATTCTTCAAGATAAAACGTTGCTTTGTGACAATACAAAATTAAATTACAACTACATCCAACAGCCTCCTGCTTTTCCTGCTTTTGCCCCCTGCATTCTCCCACACCCTCCCCCACGGATGTTTTTGTCCCTGCATATCTACTATGATACGTAGTTGATGACTAGACCTTACAGTCATTGAAATGAGATCAGTATTTGATACTTGTAAAGACCAATATGGGAAAGCAGCATTTCTAGATTTTCCTACAGCCTCTGGCATGAAGTAAAATACGATGTTCACTTTGAACAGCCTCAGCAGCTATGGCTGGGAATTGCTGTCCTTTGACAATCTCAGGCACTTTGTTTCAGATTTGCCAGCAATCAAGGCTTGATTTAGGCCACTTCTCTTTGGCCATCAGGCTGTAAAGTATCTATCTGTCAGTTTTCTATATCATCTATCATTTAGCAGGCTCAAAGAAGACCCAATTTTCTCACAAGGTATGAGTGGGCAAACAGGGCAGCGCACTGAACTTTGCTTACTGGTGCCCTGAATCTACCCAAAACAACATATGAGTGCTTTTGAAGAAGAGAATGTAACAAAACAAAGAACAATGCATATGGTGTCTACTCTTAAAGACAGATTTTACATGACTGGAAAACAAATCATTGAAAGCAGAGTAATGCCATGATAACAAGCAGTTCCTCCTTTTATTGTTTTAGAAGCCACCTGAAACGGCTTGGTGGCCCAGATAGATCCCACTCTGCTGCACACGAGAGCACAGCCCACCAGTAATGCAACAACATTTATACTTAGAGGAAATGAGGGGATTTGATCCTCTTAGGAAATGCACAAGACACACTTTCTAGTTTAAAAGCTAGAAAGGAGAAGGGTATATAATGGACAATCTGCTGGCACCTATCTCAGCACAGTCATCCATGGCATCCTTCCACTCTCGCTTCATAGCAATGGGAGGCAGTAAACACAGATAAGTTCATGCTGTTCCCTGGAAAAGGAACAAGAAGAGAAAGTCGTGTACAGGGGGTACAAAAGGAAAAGCTTGATAAAAGGTAAGGAAGAGTCCAGAGAAGGCCACAAAGATGCTCAGAGGGCTGGCGCACCTCTCCTATGGAGACAGGTTGAGAGAGATGGGGTTGTTTTGCCTGGAGAAGAGAAGACTCTGGGGAGACCATAGAGCAGCTTCCAGTGCCTTAAGAAGCCAATAAGAAAGCTGAAGAGGGGCTTTTTACAAGGGCATGTAGGGATAGAACAAGGGAAAATAGCTTTAAACTGTCACAGTGGAGATTAAGATCAGATATTAGGAAGGAATTCTTCCCTGTGAGGGTGGTGAGACACTGGCACAGGTTGTCCAGAGAAGCTGTGGCTGCCCCATCCCTGGCAGTGCTCAAGGCCAGGTTGG
>NW_009925268.1:11425-19032 GCF_000696875.1 Nestor notabilis | reverse complement strand
GTTTAAAAGACAACTTTGTTGGAGTAAAACGTCCCCCTGCCACTGGCAGGCGGGTTGGAACTAGATGGTCTTTAAGGTCCCTTCCAACCCAAAACATTGCATGATTCTACGATTTGGCCAAAGTGCCCAGAGATCACTCATCTTCTGGCCAAAGATGGTGACCTTTCTCAATGCAGACCTAACATCGGGGGCAGGGGGGGTCACTGGGCTCCGAGATCAGAAGCACCAGGGCGCCCGAGCTGAGCACAGTTAAATTACAGGTCAGAATCTCAGCTCCTTGTTTCAGTAACTGTTTAAGTGTAAACAAATATTTATGTGTATCTGTTTCTCATTTTCACCACAAAGTGGCACTACAGCAATTGCCATTCATTTCAGAGTATGATGAACTTCTGACAGCCAGGTTTGTTGGTTTTTTTCCCTGCACTAAGTCACCACTAATTACCCTCTGCTCATAACATAATAACCCCTACAGAGGGTTCACTTCGCTAAAGTTGCATGAACCATTTAGATGGGAATTTGCCTGCCTTGTTTACATGGCAAAAACATGTTGCAGTGCACCTCTGCTTAGTCCATCTCTCAACTTCTGGCTAATCTGAACTAAAGAAATTTAATTTTGCTTTAGTAGAAATATAAAGTATCAAAGTCACTAGTTATTGAGCAGGGAAATGCAACTCATGGAGAAAAACTAGAACAGAAAAGAGTCCCTCAAAATCAAGTGTACTTCCCTCCTCTGAAGACCTAATGATTTGGGCCCACTGAAACTATTGCAAAGATCTCCATTGATGCTATGATGCTAGCATCAGATAAAGCTTTATATAATTAGGCTTGCTGTTCCCAATGGATAGTACTTAGCATTTGTACTGTATACTAAGGGGAACATACACTTTTTCCTTCAGTCCAACCATCAGAAGCTTTACCCACTTACAAAACAATGTGAAGGACAGGGAAAGTATCCATTTTTAAGTCTCTCTCCCACTCTCCATGCACATGTACATATACATACACCTACATAAACACACAAACTTAGTGGCTTAGCTCCAGTTACTGCTGTACCTGTGCTACAATGTGTGGCCACAGAGACACACCTGACCTAGCACTGGTAACAGTATAGCTGTGGAAATGCAGAGTTCAAGAAGGGCTCTGTCCTATGGGTACCTGAGATAACAAATTTAAAGCTGAACAAACATGGAGTTTGGTTGTATACCATAGGTACCAGGGCCTGTGCTGCTTTAGACTCCCCTCTGCAGAACCAATCCTGTGCTAGTAGGGCTGTCAGAGCCTGTGCAAGTGTCCAACTGGCAAATGCCATCAGCTGGAATCACCCCAAAGTGGGGGGGGGAGGGGAGGGAGCAATCTCTGAAATAGTAAAACTCATCATACCTTTGCCCTTAATTCATTTCCAGTTTCAAGGCTATGATCAAGCAGTCTTTCTAGAAGACCTTGTCAGCAACCCCAGATTTTACTGGAAGCTTTGAGCTTCCTGATATATCCATTGGGAATTTACCCTCTTCCAGCTATCCTCATACAGGCTAGCTCCCCTGAACTGCTATATTGCCATAGCAAGGATTATCTTTTTGACTTGGCCCTCGCTCTCCTCTGTTGCCTTCCTTACTGTTGATAGCTGGAGATACAGCTAGCTCTAGCAGTCCTGCTCCCGCAGGCCAGCTGGCAAACATCCTTCCCTACCAGCCTGCAGTTATCTTCTCCCTCTCATCCAAGAACTGGTTTCGGATGAGTTGTTGCCACTGAAATGCTGTTGCTCTCAGCAACTGCCCACCCTGTCAGTCAGCTGCAGCCAGCCTGGCCTGACAATGTGATGCAGTCCAGGCTTGGCTAGGGGACCCCAGCAACGCAGCAGCTGCGATCCCAGTCATGGTCTCCCTGCAGTCACGAGAAAATAGCTCCCAGTTGCAGGGGGGAAAGCAGTGGAGTAAGAACTAAAGGAACTAAAACAGGAATGGAAAAAAGGGACAGAGAGGACATGCCAGGTGTCTTCAGGAAAAGTTCCCAATAAAAGGAAGAGTTTATACTGAAAAGAACCCAGAAATACGCTGGGTTTTTCAATTGCACGAGATGGTCCATGTGAGAGCTGCAGGGCTTGAAATGCTTCTCAAACAGTACTGCTGTTTGTTTACATTTAACTATTTTTCAGAAGTCACTGTAAGCGTTCGGCACCCCTCTTGGAGGCTGTCTGCTGAAGTGTGACTTTATGTGTGGACCCCAGAGCAGCCGTTCAGCTGTAGCATGTCCTATCGGGCAGAAACACCCGCCCCCCACAGTGCCGCAGTGAGAGCTGGGCAGCCCCACAGCTGAGGGAATAGGAGGAAAGTCATCCAGTGCAAAGCTCAGTGGGGAAAACCAGAACAAAAGCAGATGCTGCCCAGGAAAACACAGCGGGAACTTCACCTGGTAGCCTCACTTCTATACACTTCCTTTGGAAAGTTTTCCTTTAATGACTCTTGGAACAATCAGCAGAGTTCAGAGATTTGTGATGTGTTGGATGGCTGAAATCCGTAACTGCCCAACTGAGTACAAACTTTTCTTTCTCTGTCAGAGAGGGACTATTCCCATCATAATATCACAGCAATATGGGTACAGTATGCTTTTGAGAAGGTAAAAAGTGCTGTACAGAAGGGCTGTAGACACTGTTCAGAGCTGGTTCATTACCGAGTTGTAAATAGGTAAGAGAGCGTAACCAGTTTTATGGTATTAATCATCGTATTGTAGTAAAGAATCCATTTTTGCTATATATGAGTAAAGCGAGTGTGAGCTGGCCCTTGCTCCTCAGGACAACGCAGCATCTTAACCAAAATCAAATGGCTTTGGATGCTTAGGCAACTAACTAGTAGCTCAGTTCACACTCCCTCTTTCTAGAGCTCAGTGTTTTAACAATTCCTGTTACACTAGTGGCAATTTATCCCCAACCAGTCATTTAATAATTGCATTTGATGGTTAGAGATATATTATGATGATAGTATTACGACAGACTGATACAAAATAATTATGTGAAAAAGAAAGCTTATCTCTAAATAAGGCAAAAAGCACCCACTACTAAAAATAAATGCATGAAATGTATGTATTTAAATATAAACCATTTTCAGATAAATCAGAAAATTTTATAATTTGAAAAATAAGGCAGGTATGAGAAAATATTAATACAAGGGCTACAGGCACTATGAAGATAACCTAAAACTCTGTTGCTAATACAGAATTAACGTGAAAACAGTCATATGAAAAAATAATTGCCAGTAAAATCTGAAGGGGCAGGTATTTATACAAAGTCTCTGATGGAAAAAAATATGCCAATGCAGTTTCTAACACTGTCAATAAAAGATGACACAATGCCTTTTGAAAGTGAAACAGGAATCAAGAGATCTCCTTTAGGTGACTGATCTTTTGATCAGACTGTTCTGGTCTGTAAATCACATACCAATTAAGCAGTACCAGGTACTTAAGTATTTTGTAAGTAGCTGATACTTACGGGAGAAACAGAATGTATGTTCAATTGAGTGCAAAAAAAAGTCTTTTGACAAGTTCTGAGAAGACAGCAGGCAGAAAGACAGTGACACTTTTAGGCTGGTGACCATTTCTCTATTCAGCTTCATACAGTACCTCACCAGCTAGCTACCTTGTCTGGAACTAGGTCTTCCTGGACCTCATCATTGAAATACACATTCAAATACTGTTATTAACTACGGAAAAGTGCTGTGTCTAACTAATATACCTGTTTACTGTCCTCTGAGTTGAAGCAACTGCACTGCAGATAGTTCAGGAATATTACAGAAATTTCTGATGAAGCAATATGTAAGAACATGTCTGAACACACTCCAGACTCTTATGACTGAAAATGCTCTAGAATTAGTCTGACAGAGAGAGAATGAAGGAACCAAAGGAGTTCACCAATGAAATTGATCTATTTGATCCTACATCACATTCTTCTAATACTTTAGATTGCTCTGAAAAATATGAGCTCATCTTTTAATTTATCTGGGGTAGCACTTTGAAAAGACCAAAGTGTTTGAAACAGAAGATGCATTGTGTGGGCTCATCCTTCCATGCTGCAATTAGAATATAGAAACACAAACAGAGCAATCTCCTTATGAATGAAAGCTAAGACTGAAACCAAAAGGCCAAATAATCAGTAAAGCAAAAGAGCCAATAGACTTATTGCTGAGGTTTTTCAAGCAAGAACAAAGTACAACTGCTTATTCAACCTTGCTATTTAATTATTTCATACACCGGACATCACAAGTAAACAACCTGTTGCACTGTATATAATGAATGCGACAAACAGACTACTCCGCACTGCACAATGCTCAGTAGGAAAACTTGTCTTCCTTGAGATTGAATCTTCACTTTAAGTCATCTCTCAACCCACTGCCCAGCTGTAGGCATTGCCAGGACAGGAATCTGCAGGGTTGACTTCAGGAACAAAAAGACTGATAGCAATCTCTTGCGGACATTCATCCTGGGCACCAACTTACTGGCTCTTAATGGCTCCCAAGTGGAGGGGTGAAATTCTGCACATACAGCTGATGTGAGAATCTACCCCTTGATGTCCACTGCAGGGCATACCCTGACACTATTGAGAAGCTTTCTTGGTTAGGAGTCCTACAAAATGTTTTCCAGTTGAAAACAAAATGCAGTAACTTTTGACAAACTCTGCTTAGACTAAAGGTTCGTATTGCAACAAACTGTCTATGGGCTACAAGAGAAACCTTAACTCTGAGCTAATCTGTTTTTCTGGGTTTCAGATCCCAGATGTTACTTTTATACTTTAGTAAATTTGGATGCGATGTGGACATGTGTGTTATGTAATTGTGGCCTTGCTTGGGCAATTATTTGAACTAAATAGTAACTACCACAGAAGAACCAAGTAATCAATGTGCCCGTTAGACCTGTCCTTTGGCAGGCTTTCTGACAATTCTGGGTTTTCATGGGAAATTCAGTCTGTGGAGCCAAGAAAACCTTCTGCTCTTCACAAATTTCTGTCCTGCACTGGCCGCCTTTTAGTTAGAAAAGTGGAGAGAGATTAGTGACTCCCTGAGGTACTCTCCCTATTCAGAAACCACATACTCACTTTTGAAATATTAAATCTATGGAAATGGCTGTAAACCTAAATGGCATCATGCCAACTTCTCCTCTTAGCTGTAACTAGCTGGCTTCCTGTAGCAGGTTTTTATATTGCAGTTACATATGAGTATCACCAGCTGAAATGCTAAATGCATTTTAATACACATAAGACGTGATTTTTCCCACTTTCTGGAGACAACCATAGTTCCCACAAAGTGTAAAGCTGTAGCAAAGCAAGATGATAGCAGATTCCTCACAAGCCACCATCGACATTAAATTGATATTATTCATTATCTTTTTTTATGAATGTGATACCTTTACAATTGCATTATCCCAGATTAAATGTTACTCTGTTGGAAGATACTTCAATTTTCCTTCAATTTGTACAGGCAGAATGAAAATAGTGGAAAATCTGACTGAAAGTAAGTAATTTTTATAACCTTTATCAAACAAGTTCTTCCCAAATGAATCCCAAATTTACTTTCCAGGTTTTCCTTGAGTCGGACATCTGACACTTCACTTAGGAATTCCTAGCATGTGATAAATACAACAGTAAAGTAACAGTGCAACTAACCCGGGACAAGATTTCTAACAGGGTTATGACCTCTCTGTCAAGCTAATTAGGAAGATCAGACAACATTAACACCACAGTCCCACGGGAACCAGGACATACTATTAACACAGTATGACATAGACGCGAGCAGTGGTGTGAAACTCTAGAGGGTGTGTCTGTACCAAACTCCAGTGAGTGAGAAAGCAGCCCAAAACTTGTTCATCACAGCCTGCCAGCTGCACCTCCTGTGTCAATCGAGATGCCATACAGAATGAATTATTCAGAATCAGCAGCTCAAGCAAAGTAGTCATCAACATCCATTCACATTTCATTTATAACTACTAACCTTATCCTCCCAAACAAGGAAGATACGCCCTCTGAAACTGTTAGAGTTTGAAGTGTGATAAAATACTAAGAGCTTCAGGAACTGAACTTGATCACCCTAAGGCTGTGGAAGGGGAGATGGAAATGGTACCTATGTGCTCTTTCCACTGTCAGCTAGTTCTCGCACTGACTGACCTCCAAGGCTGGGTATCCTGCAGGGCAAGCACAGGAAAAGATGATTTCTGATCTTTTGCCAACCCAGGGGATCATCTCATTAAAACTTAATCCAGGCTGTCTCAGATTCATCTGGGGTGGGCTCTTCCATTGCTTGGTAGCAGAAGTGAAATGGGACCAAACACTGAAAGGACAAAAGAAGAGGTGCCAGAGAAAACATTTATTAATGAATAGTCCCTAAGCCCAACTGCTACACACTTGGAAGTTTGGACACTGGAACGGCTGAAAGCTTGGCATGTTCCATTGCGGGGGCTATTTGGTGATGATGTAAAGAACAAAAGATGTTGGTGTGATTTTGCCTGCAATGTTAACTCTGCAGCAGCCAAGCTGCTGTCAGTGCAACTCAGCAGGCAGAAATGTCCAGGCAACCAGCACAAGTGCAAGCAGTGGGGACGGAGGCACTGGGAGCTCAGGACAGGATATAAGAAAGTAAAGAGAAGCTTTGGGTGAGCTCTCAGCTGGCATCAAAAGCTGCTGTCATTCAATATGCTTTGAAGCTCTTGGTGTTCACTTTGTTTTTATTAGGAACAAGAAAAGCAATATTATTTTTACTTACTATTGCTTTGTTACACTTGCCATCGAAGTTGATTCATGGTAATCCTTTTACTACAGCCATCTGCCAATTTGCAGTAAATTACTCAGACATGCTGAGCCTCTCTGGTTGCACTAGAATGTTAATCTGAACCATCTAGGCCTGCTTTTCATCAGCTGAAGCAGTGTGTGCCCTTTCATTGTCACTGCTGAGCGCATTTCCCAAAATGGACCAAAATGAAGGACCTACTGTACAAGGCTTTTCTTTTGATATAGCAAGAATGCTTTATCCTTCCATTCTCAATAATTAACCAGACTCTGGGATACACTATTCTGACATTTTAGCTCAGGTTAAATGTATTTTTAGTTACAACTTACCGTAAGTTTCTGTAAATAAGCATCCTTTTGCTTTAGTTATTTTCTCCATGTCATTACAAAGCAAGATTGATTTCAAAAGCTTTGAAGACAAAAATGAATAGTGCTCTGGATATTTAAACTCATTTATTGTTCAGGCAGTTAATGAAAGCGCAGATCCACTCCTTAAGTTGCAGCTGTCCAGGGCCTGCTGTGTCTTTGCCTTCTCCCTCATTTGGAGAGACAGGTTCCGACTTACATCCCTAGAGAAGTGGGAAAGATTTTTTGTCATATTTTTGTCATCAGCTGTTGAAGACCTTTGGGAATTGCATGAACCTTCTAAAGAAAACAAAGGAGTTTTCTCATGTCAAAATATGGCCAAAACTTTGCTGATTAAGCAGATGTCTTCCACATGAAGGGGATCTTCAGAGATGAAGTGGTAAGTGAAGATTGTCTTGTGTAGCAGGCATGCCAAGAACAGGGCTGACATCTGGAGTTGAGCTGTGAGGGGCCAGCTTTGTTCTGTCAGCAAAATTAT
>NW_009925268.1:0-11394 GCF_000696875.1 Nestor notabilis | reverse complement strand
ATTCCTGCAGAATCAGAAAGCAAGGACAGCTCTTATTAAATTATTAGGGTCTGCTGAGATGGAAGGGGAGATGGAAATCTTGTTTTAGCTTTCTGATTTAAACTGGTTTGGTTATAGGGTAGTGCAAAAATAGACTGGCTCCATTTAATCCTCAGGCAACACTGAAACTCCAGTGATACTTGAATAAATTCATCCTCTATTAAGTTCCACTCAGCACAAAGGAAGGCTTTGGGCATTACAAAGGAGAAAAGCAGCTCTGGCCCAACGTGTAAGATAAACCAGATTCATTAGCTATGTCTCTGTGTGTGTGTGTGTAATGATGAGAGATTCCTGTACCAAGCAGTATCCAGGGATGCTGTCTGAGACTGGAGGGTGGGATTAATCCTTAGCAGCCCTCCACTAGCTCTGGTCAGGAGGTTCTATTCACAAAAGCATTTCACTTCCTAATAAAGCCATTGCTAATCCCAAGCAAATCGAACTGAGTAAGCAGAAGTGCCGGAGAGGCTGAGCAGGAAATGCTGCTCCACTTCATGGGAGTGATTACTGCTACATCAAGGTTGTCTAAATGGCTTAACACACCCTAATGCCACACAAACCTCCTGCTACTTGGAACACTGTAAGACCTACACAGATACGCATTATAGGATTTTCAGTGTTAGCGGGAGAATAAAAGGAAAGAGCAAATGCTTTCCAGCTGGCATATTTAAATGCTCTTCATCTTCCTCTGGGACATGAACAGGTTAACTTCAGCTGATGACACATCTCTCATCCAAATGTTGCTCCAGATAACATGAAGTTGTTATACTTACCCTGCAATGAACCTAAACAGGGGAGCATTCTTAAAATCGTATGTCTGTATGAACACATGATAACTTATTTAAACATTTTAAGTTTAAATACAGAAACAAGGCACAAGGTTTGAACTCACTGCCTTAAACTAATTACACACTTTGATAAAGAAAGCCTCACAAGTTCAGTACTGAGGGAGTTTGCACCTTAGAGACCAGCTGGTTTAGGTGATACTATCTATGTCCTGCTGCTTACGATAACAATAAGAAATCATCTGGCTGCTAAAGCAAAGTGCCAGATACAGACCATATGGCAACAAAACAACATATGATTAAGAATAATGCATACACAGAAAATTAATGTCCTGCAATTGCCAGAGGCTCCCCACACTCTGAAGAGGAAACAGAACGGACCCCCCACAGCCATTCAGTCCCTTACATTATATTCCTTCTCACATTTTTGGTAGCTGTCAAGCTCCATGTTCAGTTGTGGTGTTAACATGCTGGTTACCCTGTGCACAGAGGAACAGCCAGTGCTTCCAGAACTGAGTCTGTACTCTTTAAGCTCATGAAACATTTCTTCAGCACCAAAGTCAGGACCAGACACCTGTGTGGCATCTCAGAGCCTTGTGTCAGGGAAGAGGTCCTATATCACACTGGATTCACCAAACCCATGCAGCCCCTCAACCAGTGATGGGGCTTCAGCACACATAGTGGAGACTTGACTGTTAAGTTCACAGGGATCAAGAGCGCTGGGAAGTGAAGCACAACCTGAGAAAACAAAGAAAATAAAACCAACTAGTTCTATTATTTACCAGCATTATTTCCAAAAGTTGTAAACTTTGAATCAGCATTTAAAACAGAATTTTCGGAAACCATAAAGGCTCCTGAGACAAATCCCTCTGAGATAAAAAATACAATTTAGAAATACAATGGGGTTTACTGTTTTCTCTAGTCTATGAAAAAGAGGCAATTTATTTTTTGTTTTGCTCTTACAAAACCTTTTTACACTTACAAAATACCGAAGACGAAAAAATTTTCAGCAGTCAAGGGGAAAGGAAGTCATAGTTTTATTAAATACGGGGTTAGATAAGTATGTTCCTGTAAGAAAATTAGAAGTGCCTCGAAAACTGATGTTAAGTGACCAAATGTTTGTGCTGGGACACACCTATACCAGGAACCACAGGAGAGCTGTGATCAGTGTACCTGCTGTGAAAGCTGGTTAGGCCCCAGAGCCACACAGGTGAGGCCTCTCCAGAGGATCTATTAGTCAAAGATCATAAACTGAATGGTCTGACTTAGATTTACAACTTAAACTCCAGTCACAAGTCAGAGTCTACAAACTGTGTTACAAACCATCAGCTGTGTATTTTCATAAACACATTGCATCATAAGAGGTAGACAATACAGGGTTTTTTCAGCAGTATGATTCAGGGTATTCCAAACTCTGAAGCAGATGCCCACAATCAGCTGCAGAATGGCTTTTCTGCACATAACTAATTAAAACAAACATGGACTAGTGCAGGTGAATGTCTTCAAACTCCAAACAGAAACTGTGTCCTAAGCTCTGTGCTTGCCTTGAAGAAACTGCAAGAAGACTCTGTGTTATTACACATGGACTTTCATGTGCCCAGTAGCATTCAGGGTAGTCCAAGCAAATCAGAAAAGGTGACACTATCAAGAGACGGGGCACTACAACAGGAGCATGGCAGTCTTGTGTAGGCATGACAATTTTTAGGAAACCTCTGGCTTTGTTTCACTGTCGTGCTGCCCCCTGTGAGCCAGTTTAGGCAAGAAGCTTTTCAACACAGGAGTGTGCAACATCCATCAGTGCAGCTGGGACATCATCATGTTTGTGTAACACACGTCAGTGAAAACAGCCAATTCCTCCCAGGACAAACTAATACCTGCTTGCTTTCATCTACAAAGAGACTGATGCATCACATTATATATCCTGATTGTACATGCAACTGCTGGTACAAATCTCCTCTTTCAGTGTTTTCCTAATGGAAGTTTTTCTAGGTATGTTATTAACCTTTACCGCTACTAACAGGCAGAATCAAGATTTATCCTTACAAAGGTCAGTGTTCTCCTGGTCATTTGTCTAAATAATAAATATTAATAAATTGATCTTGGCCTACAAAGATAAAATCTCTAATTACAAGAACTAACACATGACAAAATGTAACCCCCTTTTTATCAACCAGTCCCAAACTTTTCAGTAATACTGTAAACCGTGATCCATAATGTGCCAAACCAAAGAGCTACTGTAACTAGTTCAGGTGAGACATTCCAATATAACATGTATGGCAAAGAACCGAAAATAGAAAACCTGAAAAATGTTACTACTTTCAAACTGAACCCACTCACATATCATTCAAAAAACAAAGTCCAAGTGGACTGTAACCAAAGTGCATAGACAGAAACAGAAAAAGCAGCAACACAGAGACAATTTTGTATCTAGCAGGGTAGCTGAGATTAGCTAGCTGAAAAGGAATGTACTCCTGGGGAAGAAGCAGCTTTTACAATTACCACTTTGTCATGCTCTTCATTAAATAATTCAGGAATGTGTAACACCATTTGTTTACTTTAAGATTAAATTAAAAAATAAATCCCCTGAGGCCAAAGCAGTATTGCAGCATCACCCATGTACCCCTATAATTCCTTTTATAAGCCCAGGGCATCAGATCTCATTATAAACAGACATATATTTTGAAATGCTCCATCAAAGCTATTGTTTTATTAAGTCTGACGACTCCATGGTAATAAGTGATGTGCTCCAAAGAATCTGGTGTCTGCACAAAGGAAGCAGGATGAAACATCTTCCGAGCTGTCTGGGTGAAGACAGTACCGGACATCCTGAGAAATGCTGGGGAATTCCCCTCACTGTAGTCACACAGGAGAGTAAATGACATCATTAAGAGAGACGCAGATGTAGCCCTGAATGGCTGAGGGGCTTGAGGTGGAGAAGAGTGACTGGGGTGGATGCTCCCAGTGCTTCACTCACTGACAAGTATTAATGTTAAGGAGAAAGGGCTGGAGCTGCACTCCATATTGAGAAAGGTGAAAATGGAGGGGTAAACCAAGTTCCTGAGAGATTAGTGGACAAGCAGCTGGGGCTGGTATGGCTGGCAGTAATGGCAAGGGACAGCAACCCAGGCCACTGCTAGATTTGACATGACAAAAATGGCAAAGCTGACAAGGGGAGGTGTCCAAGAGTCACTCTGTTGCTGCTGTGGTGTAGCAGAGCCATCCTGATGGCAGTCTCCTCGCTTTGCCCAAATCCTGTGCTGGGTGCTCAGGGACACAGCCAACATGACACTCTTGCCTTTCATGTGCCCTCTCAGCATCACCAACAGCTGCTGCACTGGGTGAGTGTCTCTCTGCCCACCTCCCAGAGAAGCACACTAACAAAGGAGGTCTTTCCCACTGCCTCATATTCATGCAAAATGCAAATCTCAGCCTCTCTGCTTCCTGAAAGACCTCCAGGCGAGAGCTGCTATGCAGCCAGGAGACAACAGCCTGGCATGAAGGCTGTGCCCAGGAGGACTCTGCCATGTTCCCACAACATTTGGCCCCTGTGGATGGATGGTGCCCATGATTAGGTCCATCAGCTTTGACAACACTACTTTGAGAGGAATAGATACTTGGCAAAGATTAAAATTTCATTCTATACTACATAGGTCAAAACTTTCTAAGATTAAGTACACCTTTATTTGAAGGAGCATTGTGGAATTACTAATTGAGCAAGTGTTAGTGCTGCTGAAGCCTGATGGAGACTTCTGAAGTTCAAAGATTTTCCTCCGTGACTTGGTCTGTGCAGATCCAGCCTGTCAGAACTGAATCCCACAAGGCTGCCTGCACTGCTCTACATCCGAAAGGACAGATAGCTTATCCCACACTGCTTGTAAAGTGACCTCAGCACTCTCATTTGCACAATGCTCTGTTGCTTGCTTGCCCAGCCCACTCTCAGAGTTCCAAAACTTTTGAATCCTCCATCACGAGCCTATAGGCAAGCATGCAAATATGAAAAGGGTCACTTCTCCTTATTGAAATATGATAGAACAAAACTATGTATCCTGAAGTCATGTGCCATTAAATACTGTTAACAACAGAATGGCTCAGGACATCAATCTTTATGAAGTGCCTAGTACTATTTCTTTGAAAAGCATGAATTAAATGGGAACAGTAAAAGATGATGTAAATAATTAGCTTTACAATATGTAAGTAACTACAGTAAAGCATATGTGCTGTCCTCAGTATGAAAAAGTAGTCTGTCTTCACATACTGAGTATGGGCCAAGCAATAGAAAATACGGACTGTGGGGTTCCATTCTGCTGAGAGAAACCCAGAAACATAAGATACGCAGAAGTGTTTGTCATGTATTGTCTCTGCTAGCATAGATCATGTGGGCTCTTTGTCTGTGCTCTCTCCCAAGGGACTTGCAATCATGAGACTGCACAAAGCTGAAACACAGACGTAGCACTTTATTTCTTGTAGAAATGCAGAGAAATGACAAAGTGGAGCAGAAAGACATGGGCTGCACTTTGGGTCTTTTTACCTTCAAGGGGTACTGAGGTCCAATTTACAGAAGGGCAATAAATCAGTCACAGACGTCTCTATCTGTTATGCTAACTGTGGAGATTTGATAAGAGAAAGAGGAGTGTTAATACTGAAGTATAATGTGACCCTGTGGCAGAAAAGGTGCCATAGCTGTAGGCACCAAAAAAAAATAAAAAAATGGCAAGGAGATGGTTCTTTCAGAACAGGAAAGTGAAAAGAAAAAACTGTATTTGTCATCAAATTAACATTAATCCTAGACTCAAACTGCCAATTAAATATTTTTAAATGACTCTTCAGTAGGGATTGAATGTCCGTGGGGAATAAGCAATGGGATTTGTAGACTGCGGAGTGACATGGCCAGAGTCTGTCCCAGGGGCTAGTAGCAGAGAGTCCTTTCACAGCTGTGCAGCAATCTATTTGAAGTATTCCTGATTGCAGATGATGTATCGGGTTTAAAGTGAATAAACAAACGGGCCCATATAGGGGTGTGATGCACCACGTAAGATGGGAGGGCTGCTGGGAGGATGTTTAAATGTAACATCATGATGAAATGCACCACCAGCAGCTCTCCTCCTGGATATTTTTATTACAGTGCATTTGGACAGAACTTTGTGCTTCCCATTTGATGATTGATACATGGGGCTTTATGACAGCAGTATCTGGAATGATTGCTGTCATGTTGGTCACTGAACAGAAGCAAATGAGAAGCCCACTGTATTTCCAGAAGACTTCACTGTTTGACCTCCTTTCTCCACATATAACATTATATACCCAGGAAACAAAGATTTTGCAAGTAGCTCATTTTAACAGAGAAACAGACAACTGCTATTAAATGCACTGTTCATTAAATGTCTTCTTCAGTGTAAAGTGAAATCAAAGACACAATTCCTACTGACTTCAGCAGACAGGATCATGCTCTCACAGCCTACTCCAAATACAACAAAAGCCAACAGAAGATATTCATAGATTTCAGCAGGCTTTAGATCAAGTCTGGATCTCAGTGATTAACCACTGCATATAAGGGAATTTTGTCATCAAAATGGAAATGTAATCTCTTTTCCCCCCATATCATCAGGGGAAATTCACAGCGTAATTGATGAAAAGGCAAGATTTAGTCAGAAAAAATATGCTGTCTTTCAGTGAGGAAGAATGGTATCTTGGAAACCAAAGCTCCAACAAGAAACATCCATAAGCAAAGCACTTGAAAAGAAACTTGATACTAATTATATGCTAAATAAAAAAAAGCAATAAAGACTAAACCACTCCTGCCTATGTGCTTGCTGACTCATATAAAAAGCTGTGGTAAGATGCTACAGTATTATTTGCTGCATACTTAACTGCAACGTACAGAGTCATCACCTAAATAAGCATCTTCTAAGCAAAAGACTGTCTTTGCACTTGACAGCTTTGTTGGAGAAACAGCTGAATAGTTACTACCAGAACCAGAGCTACTACACTGTTAAAGGAACTTCAATAGGAATTATGAAAAGCTTGAGAATTATCGAAAAATGGAGCTACATCTGAGCATTTTACATTTTCTTATATCATATTTTATCAAATAATAATTTGATAAAAAATATATTACAAATCCTAATTTATCCCACAGCTTTACATAAAAGACCAATATAATGTAATATGGACTGTGTCTCACTTAATCCCAAAGGGATTCACAAACCGGTAGCATGTGCATCTTGACAACACTCTTGTGCTTGCACCTGCCTCCCCAACACTCCCTTGTCACTGTTCCTCAGACAACTGGTGCAAAAAATCATGGCAACCTTAAAAGGAACTAGTGCAGGCAACAAATTTATCACCAAAATTATTTGATATCTACACCAAAAGATTACACTATAAACTCCTTGCTGCTCTTTAACTGCCACGTAGTTAAACATTTTGTCAATGTGTTGTCAAATATAGGATAGGACTGCGAGAGTGTCGTGGTTTAAGCCCAGCCGGCAACTTGGAACCACGCAGCCGCTTGCTCACTCCCCCCCTTTTCCTTCCTCCCCCCGCTCCTGGAGGGATGGGGAGGAGAATCGAAGGAATGTAACTCCCATGGGTTGAGATAACAGCACTCCAGTAACTAAGGTATAATACAAACCACTACTGCTACCAATAATAATGATAAGAGGAATAACAAGGGAAAAGGACACAACCGCTCACCACCCGCCGACCGATACCCAGCCCGACCCAAGCAGCGATCTGGGCCTTCCGGGTAACTCCCCCCAGTTTCTATACTGGGCATGACGTGCTGTGGTATGGAATACCCCTTTGGCCAGTTTGGGTCAGGTGTCCTGTCTCTGCTTCCTCCTGGCTTCCCCTCCTCTCTGGCAAAGCATGAGACTGAGAAAGTCCTTGGTCAGAGTAAACATTACTGAGCAACAACTAAAAACATCGGTGTTATCAGCATTGTTCCCAGACTGAAAGTCAAAAACACAGCACTGCACCAGCTACTAAGAAGGAGAAAAAATGACTGCTGTAGCTGAACCCAGGACAGAGAGGTAAACCCCATGCTACCATCACCAGTGGTGCTAAGCTCAGGCCCCTCCTCATTTTGTGCTATTTGTATTCTAACTGAGTCAAAATTCGTGAGTATATCTCCCACATTTAAAAGCCCACGTTCTGATCTATGGCCATGGGACACAGCTCCTTATAACAAGATATCCTTCATGTCTTCTTCACATGAGGATGCATTGACAAAGCCATCAAAGAACTAACAAAAGTGCTGCTGAAGCTACTGACCAGTACAGACTAGGAGATAAAAGCTAGCAGTTAACGAAGTAGTTCATTAAGAGGAGGAACTGGATTAGATTAATTTCTTCATAACACTGATTGACTTGGACAGCACACTTCACTAACATTTATGCTGCAGTGAAATCTAATTATGATTTCACTGAGTGACAGGATGACACAAAACATACAGCCAAATTTTGAAAGGGCAAATTAGCTGCTGTAATTGCTTGATAATTGCTTTTCAGTGTTACTTGAGCAATTCAATATATATGCAATCAAATGAAAATCTGAAATTGTGTCAATAAACACCGTTCAAAGGACTTTCTTGCACCTCATGTCACTGTTTCCACTATTGCCTGCCATGGAACAGTCACCTGTCTCTGATGACCCAGGGCAGCATTCTAATGTATTCTACACTACCAAAGCTTTTACTCCACTAATGCTTCTGTGTATTTGGCTTTGTCATTGATTAAGGGATTAAAGGCACAACTTCTTCAATCTGTAGGCTGGCAGAAGGGACTCAGGTTTCTTAGGGCTGACACTATTTTCTACTGAGTGGCTCAAAAGAGAATGTGAAGGAGCGGAAAACATTCAGACATACATGTCATCTTACTGTTCTGATTTCAGCTGTAACAAAAGCATTTGTGAATATAACAGAGGGATGAAGAGAAACATAAATATCGGCAGGACTGAATAGTGTCTGAGGGCACAAAACAGCTCACAGTTCCCACATTGCACCAGAGGAAAGAATGGCTGCGGGAAACAGCTTTTTACTACATCTCTTGTCCTACACATATTAAATGCAGCCACTACCATCATCAAAGAGAAGAAGAGAGAGAACAGCAACGCAAAACTATACCAACTTTTTGTTACTGACTGAGCTAACAGAACACAGCAGCTGTCCTTTACATTAGCTGATAAAATATTCTCTTAAACTTCTGGTTTCATGGACACAACATACAGTATTGTGAAACAATACAACATCCAAATTTAATGCAAAATGAGAATTGATTAAAGAGAACTACAGAATAATTAATCAGGTTAACGTCTACAAGGGCAATTTATGGCAGACTTCAGATGTCACTGACAGACTCCCTGCCACAGCTGAGATAGAACAAAGGAGGTAGAAAGATGCCTTAAGGAGGCAGCAGTGGCTGGGGACTCCTCTTGTGACCCACTCCCCAACTACTACCGTCTCCATGTGGGGCACAGACCGGGCCCAGGGGAGCCGGGAGAGCTGGGCAAGGGCGTGCAGGAGGCAGCAGGCAGCTTTTGCCTGCTCCCCAGCTGGGGCAACCCTCTGTGGGCTCAGCAATACTGTTTCCTGTATGCTCTCTTCAGCTCTAGCACTGCAGAATCTGTGCCAACACATCCCAGGATATTATAGTTCCACACCCACCTGCAAAGTCCTGCTACGCTTACATGTTTGGATGAGTATATAATGCTGTTCCTAAAAATAGTCAATATTGGTTTATTTAGCTTTACATTTAAAAAGTAAAACATTATAAAACGCATGTGAATTTAGCACCCAGCATCAGAATAGTATGTATTTGATGGCGTTTTGAAAAATTGTCTCTCAAGTTTCAAACAAAATCTGAGACCAAGGAGGTTTGGAATCAGCAAGAGCACTGGCCAGGAGTAGCTGGGTTTTGTAAAAATCAGTTCTTGACAAGCCTTATGCTGTGAATATCTGTGAAATCTTCCGCTTACCTTGGAAGATTTACTTTAGTACTTCTTCAAGTATCATATCAAGTACTCTACCTTTTCAAGTCAAAGTCATGCACATCTTGTCAAATAAATCCTCATGAGCTGAATTCATAATAAATATTCCAAACTCTGCATTTTGGGCCAGCATTTGTTTTGTTTCTTACAAACCTGCCTTCTGAAAGGCTTGCTCCTCTGCCAGAACCCTGGTGTTTTCCAAGGTGACAGCTATGTGGACTGGGGCAAGGCCACAGACCGCAGCCTGCCAGGTCAGCTCATGCGCCTGGCTCCCTGACCAGCTAGCCCAGTGGCCAGGATGCCAGCTGGCCTCTGGCTTTGGAAGAGTCTGAGCTCAAAGCTTTGGGAAACCCTTGGATACTGACTGAAAACTGTGAGGGAATCAAGCAGGAAATCTCTTGTCTCTTTTCAGAGTTGCTGCCTCTCCATGGCAGTAAGAGCAGTGAAGCTACTGCATGCCACCTCAATGTGAAGACTAGCAGCAAAACATGCTTTCAAATATTTTCTGTTACAGGATGTACTAATAAAACATTGAAGTATGCGGACACCTTTTGCCAACTCTTCTCTTGGAATAGATCTGTCTCAAGGTGCTCATGGTTTAAAGAAAGAAAACCATATTAGCTTGAGAGGAATTCCTGTGGTGTGTCTGCACTTAGGGTTTGTCTGAGTTAACTGGTAGCACCAGACAATGCTCCTACAAAATGGGACCTGTACCAATGTGCTTACCCCAGGTTCAGGCAGAGCAATCCCCCCATGAGGTTTGCCCTGCCTCCCCCTGTGCCACACACACAGCCCAACAGGGCACCAACCGCAGGAACAGGAAATGCTGCCCAGATCCACACAGGTTTCATTGTAAGTATTCATGCACTGTCTTTCCATCCTTCATCAGATAATGACAGAAGTACCCAGCTATTTGAAAGGTATCTTGGAACCAATGGAGTTAATGTGTATTTCAAATAAAGCAGTAAACAAAAAAAAATCCTTTCCAATTTACACTATGTTGTCACTCAGCGTCCCACTCATTCCTTTACGTCAGCCTGCTTGGTCTGTGAGTTGTCTTCCAAAGTCCAGTGAGCTAGTTCCCAGAAGGGGTTTTTTTGAGAAACTATTGGAATAGACAGAAGAACTGCTTCCTGGGGCTGAATTCCACTCTTCCTTGACTAAAGCTTGTACAATTGCCAATAACAAGGGAAAGCAAAGCTCTTGCGCTTTGCTTTCCTGCCCATGTCTCACTGCTACTATTTGAATGCAGCTTTCCATCAACACTGAAGTATACATGGCAGAAACTTTATCTGCTTGCCTCTGGAGCAGTGCACAGCCACGCAATAGCACTGATGCAGATCAACGTACAGAAATATACATATATTTTAAATACACCCATGTAAATATAAATATATGTAATGTAATACTAATTTAACCTCATATAATATAGTATATTTAATAAATTAAACAGTATTATACCAGCAGTTATATACTATAACAATGTTTAATAATGTATTTTAAAGATATGTATTTAACGTGCTATAGGTTGTTTTCTGGATGAAAACAATATCAAGTTCACAGAGTCTAGTAAAAAGAAAAACATAAA